>NC_140991.1:45264412-45563060 GCF_052327205.1 Somniosus microcephalus | reverse complement strand
CACTATTACTAACATTGGACCCGATTCAACACACCCTCACACTGACACTATTACTAACATTAGACCCACTTCACACTCCCTCACACTGACACTATTAGTGACATTAGACTCGCTTCACACACCCTCACACTGACACTATTACTAACATTGGACCCGCCTCACACACCCTCACACTGACACTATTACTGACATTAGACCCGCCTCACACACCCTCACACTGACAATATTACTAACATGAGCCCCACTTCACACACCCTCACACTGACACTATTACTGACATTGGACCCGCTTCACACACCCTCACACTGACACTATTACAAACATTAGACCCGCTTCACACACTCCCTCACACTGACACTATTACTACTATTAGACCTGCTTCACACACTCTCACAGTGACACTATTTTTAACATTAGACCCGCTTCACACACCCTCACACTGACAATATTACTAACATTAGACTCGCTTCACATTCCCTCACACTGACACTATTACTAACATTAGACTCGCTTCCCACACCCTCACACTGACACTATTACTAACATTAGACCCACTTCACATACACTCACACTGACACTATTACTAACATTAGACCCGCTTCTCACACCTCACACTGACACTATTAGTGACATTAGACCCGCTTCACACACCCTCACACTGACACTATTACTAACATTGGACCCGCTTCACTCACCCTCACACTGACACTATTACTAACATTAGACCCACTTCACACACCCTCACACTGACACTATTAGTGATATTAGCCCCGCTTCACTCACCCTCACACTGACACTATTAGTGACATTAGACTCGCTTCACACACCCTCACACTGACACTACTACTAACATTACACCTGCTTCACACACTCTCACTGACACTATTACTAATATTAGACCCGCTTCACACACTCTCACACTGACACGATTACTAATATTAGACGCGCTTCACACACCCTCACACTGACACTATTACTGACATTAGACCTGCTTCACACACCCTCACACTGACACTATTGCTAACATTAGATCCGCTTCACACACCCTCACACTGACACTATTACTAACATTAGACCCACTTCACACACCCTCACACCGACCCTATTACTAACATTAGACCAGCTTCACACACCCTCACACTGACACTATTACGAACATTAGACCCGCTTCACACACCCTCACACTGACACTATTAGTGACATTAGACCCACTTCACACACCCTCACACTGACACTATTAGTGACATTAGACTCGCTTCACACACCCTCACACTGACACTATTACTAAAATTAGACCCGCTTCACACACCCTCACACTGACACCATTAGTGACATTAGACCCGCATCACACACCCTCACACTGACACTATTAGTGACATTAGACTCACTTCACAGACCCTCACACTGACACTATTACTAACATTAGACCCGCTTCACACACCCTCACGCTGACACTATTAGTGACATTAGACCCGCTTCACACACCCTCACACTGACACCATTACTAACATTAGACCCGCTTCACACACCCTCACACTGACACGATTAGTGACATTCGACCCGCTTCACACACCCTCACACTGACACTATTACTAATATTAGACCTGCTTCACACACCCTCACACTGACAATATTACTAACATTAGACCCACTTCACACACCCTCACACTGATCATATTACTAACACTAGACCCGTTTCACACACCCTCACACTGACAATATTACTAATATTGGACCCGCTTCACACACCCTCACACTGACACTATTACTGACATTAGACCCGCTTCACACACCCTCACACTGACACTATTACTAATATTAGACTCGCTTCACACACCCTCACACTGACACCATTACTAACATTAGACCTGCTTCACACACCCTCACACTGACACTATTACTAACATTAGACCCACTTCACACACCCTCACACTGACACTATTACTCACGTTAGACCCACTTCTCACACCCTGACGCTGACACTATTAGTAACATAAGACCCGCTTCACACACCCTCACACTGACACTGTTGCTAATATTTGACCCACTTCACACACCCTCAAACTGACACTATTAGTAACATTAGACCCGCTTCACACACCCTCACACTGACACTATTACTAACATTAGACCCACTTCACACACCCTCACACTGACACTATTACTGACATTAGACCCACTTCACACACCCTCACACTGACACTATTACTAACATTAGTCCTGCTTCACACACCCTCACACTGACACTATTACTAACATTAGACCCGCTTCACACACACTCACACTGATACTATTACTAACATTACACTCGCTTCACACACCCTCGCACT
The DNA here is from genome assembly GCF_052327205.1 of Somniosus microcephalus. Lineage (NCBI taxonomy): Eukaryota > Metazoa > Chordata > Chondrichthyes > Squaliformes > Somniosidae > Somniosus > Somniosus microcephalus. The sequence continues at coordinate 45,560,730 of NC_140991.1, read as the reverse complement.
GACACTATTACTAACATTAGACCCGCTTCACACACCCTCACACTGACACTATTACTAACATTAGACCCACTTCAAAAACCCTCACACTGACACTATTAGTGACATTAGCCCCGCTTCACTCACCCTCACACTGACACTATTAGTGACATTAGACTCGCTTCACACACCCTCACACTGACACTACTACTAGCATTACACCTGCTTCACACACCCTCACACTGACACTTTTAATAACATTAGATCCGCTTCACACACTCTCCCACTGACACTATTACTAATATTAGACGCGCTTCACACACCCTCACACTGACACTATTACTGACAATAGACCTGCTTCACACACCCTCACACTGACACTATTACTGACATTAGACGCGCTTCACACACCCTCACACTGACACTATTACTAACATTAGACCCGCTTCACACACTCTCACACTGACACTATTACTACTATTAGACCCGCTTCACACACCCTCACACTGACACTATTACTGACATTAGACCCGCTTCACACACCCTCACGCTGACACTATTACTGACATTAGACCCGCTTCACACACCCTCACGCTGACACTATTACTAACATTGGACCCGTATCTCACACCCTCACGTTGAAATTATTGCTAACATTAGACTCCCTTCACACACCCTCACATTGACACTATTACTAACATTAGACCCACTTCACACACCCTCACACTGACACTATTACTAACATTAGACCCGCTTCACACACCCTCAGACTGACACTATTACTAACATTAGACCCGCTTCACACACCCTCACATTGACACTATTACTAACATTGGACCCGATTCACACACCCTCACACTGACACTATTACTAACATTAGACCCACTTCACACTCCCTCACACTGACACTATTAGTGACATTAGACTCGCTTCACACACCCTCACATTGACACTATTACTAACATTGGACCCGATTCACACACCCTCACACTGACACTATTACTAACATTAGACCCACTTCACACTCCCTCACACTGACACTATTAGTGACATTAGACTCGCTTCACACACCCTCACACTGACACTATTACTAACATTAGACTCGCTTCACACACCCTCACACTGACACTATTACTGACATTAGACCCGCCTCACACACCCTCACACTGGCAATATTACTAACATTAGACCCACTTCACACACCCTCACACTGACACTATTACTGACATTAGACCCGCCTCACACACCCTCACACTGACAATATTACTAACATTAGACCCGCTTCACACACTCTCACACTGACACTATTACTACTATTAGACCTGCTTCACACACTCTCACACTGACACTATTTTTAACATTAGACCCTCTTCACACACCCTCACACTGACAATATTACTAACATTAGACTCGCTTCACATTCCCTCACACTGACACTATTACTAACATTAGACTCGCTTCCCACACCCTCACACTGACACTATTACTAACATTAGACCCACTTCACACACACTCACACTGACACTATTACTAACATTAGACCCGCTTCTCACACCTCGCACTGACACTATTAGTGACATTAGACCCGCTTCACACACCCTCACACTGACACTATTACTAACATTGGACCCGCTTCACTCACCCTCACACTGACACTATTACTAACATTAGACCCACTTCACACACCCTCACACTGACACTATTAGTGATATTAGCCCCGCTTCACTCACCCTCACACAGACACTATTAGTGACATTAGACTCGCTTCACACACCCTCACACTGACACTACTACTAACATTACACCTGCTTCACACACTCTCACTGACACTATTACTAATATTAGACCCGCTTCACACACTCTCACACTGACACTATTGCTAATATTAGACGCGCTTCACATACCCTCACACTGACAGTATTACTGACATTAGACCTGCTTCACACACCCTCACACTGACACTATTGCTAACATTAGACCCGCTTCACACACCCTCACACTGACACTATTACTAACATTAGACCCACTTCACACACCCTCACACCGACACTATTACTAACATTAGACCAGCTTCACACACCCTCACACTGACACTGTTACGAACATTAGACCCGCTTCACACACCCTCACACTGACACTATCAGTGACATTAGTCCCACTTCACACACCCTCACACTGACACTATTACTAACATTAGACCCACTTCACACACCCTCACACTGACACTATTACTAACATTAGACCCACTTCACACACCCTCACACTGACACTATTACTGACATTAGACCCACTTCACACACCCTCACACTGACACTATTACTAACATTAGTCCTGCTCCACACACCCTCACACTGACACTATTACTAACATTAGACCCGCTTCACACACACTCACACTGATACTATTACTAACATTACACTCGCTTCACACACCCTCGCACTGACACTATTACTAACATTAGACCCGCTTCACACACCCTCATACTGACACTATTACTAACATTAGACCCACTTCAAAAACCCTCACACTGACACTATTAGTGACATTAGCCCCGCTTCACTCACCCTCACACTGACACTATTAGTGACATTAGACTCGCTTCACACACCCTCACACTGACACTACTACTAGCATTACACCAGCTTCACACACCCTCACACTGACACTATTAATAATATTAGACCCGCTTCACACACTCTCCCACTGACACTATTACTAATATTAGACGCGCTTCACACACCCTCACACTGACACTACTACTGACATTAGACCTGCTTCACACACCCTCACACTGACACTATTACTACTATTAAACCCGCTTCACACACCCTCACACTGACACTATTACTGACATTAGACCCGCTTCACACACCCTCACGCTGACACTATTACTGACATTAGACCCGGTTCACACACCCTCACGCTGACACTATTACTAACATTGGACCCGTATCTCACACCCTCACATTGAAATTATTGCTCACATTAGACTCGCTTCACACACCCTCACATTGACACTATTACTAACATTAGACCCACTTCACACACCCTCACACTGACACTATTACTAACATTAGACTCGCTTCACACACCCTCACACTGACACTATTAGTGATATTAGACCCGCTTCACACACCCTCACACTGACACTATTACTAACATTAGACCCGCTTCACACACCCTCACACTGACACTATTACTAACATTAGACCCACTTCACACACCCTGACGCTGACACTATTGGTAACATAAGACCCGCTTCACACACCCTTACACTGACACTGTTACTAACATTAGACCCACTTCACACACCCTCACACTGACACTATTACTAACATTAGACCCGCTTCACACACCCTCACACTGACACTATTACTAACATTGGACCCGATTCACACACCCTCACACTGACACTATTACTAACATTAGACCCACTTCACACTCCCTCACACTGACACTATTAGTGACATTAGACTCGCTTCACACACCCTCACACTGACACTATTACTAACATTAGACTCGCTTCACACACCCTCACACTGACACCATTACTAACATTAGACCTGCTTCACACACCCTCACACTGACACTATTACTAACATTAGACCCACTTCACACACCCTCACACTGACACTATTACTAACATTAGACCCGCTTCACACACCCTCACATTGACACTGTTACTAATATTTGACCCACTTCACACACCCTCAAACTGACGCTATTAGTAACATTAGACCCGCTTCACACACCCTCACACTGACACTCGTACTAACATTAGACCCACTTCACACACCCTCACACTGACACTATTACTAACATTAGACCCACTTCACACACCCTCACACTGACACTATTACTGACATTAGACCAACTTCACACACCCTCACACTGACACTATTACTAACATTAGTCCTGCTTCACACACCCTCACACTGACACTATTACTAACATTAGACCCGCTTCACACACACTCACACTGATACTATTACTAACATTACACTCGCTTCAGACACCCTCGCACTGACACTATTACTAACATTAGACCCGCTTCACACACCCTCACACTGACACTATTACTAACATTAGACCCACTTCAAAAACCCTCACACTGACACTATTAGTGACATTAGTCCCGCTTCACTCACCCTCACACTGACACTATTAGTGACATTAGACTCGCTTCACACACCCTCACACTGACACTACTACTAGCATTACACCTGCTTCACACACCCTCACACTGACACTATTAATAATATTAGACCCGCTTCACACACTCTCCCACTGACACTATTACTAATATTAGACGCGCTTCACACACCCTCACACTGACACTATTACTGACATTAGACCTGCTTCACACACCCTCACACTGACACTATTACTGACATTAGACCCGCTTCACACACCCTCACACTGACACTATTACTATTATTAGACCCGCTTCACACACTCTCACACTGACACTATTACTGACATTAGACCCGCTTCACACACCCTCATGCTGACACTATTACTAACATTAGACCCGCTTCACACAATACAATACAATACAAATCGCTTTATTGGCATGATAAGGTACATCTTATGTTGCCAAAGCATCAAAATACATTTATGGTTGAACACATAAATGCCGTTCCATTCATACAGTGTATAAACAGGTATATCCCTGAGTTTATAAATATACATTCGCCTTGTTTATATATACTCTTGTCTTAGTTTACTGGTTGTCCCTCTGTTCATGGCAAGCTGTAACATCGTGTGCCGCCAGTGTTACACAGCTTCTCTCCTCCCCCAGTAGGAATGGGAGTTTTTGGTTGTCAGTCAGATTTCTGAATTCAGGGCATATTTGTGAGAATTTTTGGTAGAAATTCTCTCTGATGCCCTGATATTTTCCACAGGATGTGAGGAAGTGCATCTCTGTCTCAACTACTCCCTGACTGCAGTGAGAGCATATCCTGTCTTCTCTTGGCAGCCTGGTCTGCCTGTGTCTGCCTTTTTCGATCGCTAGGCTATGTTCGCTAAGTCTGTACCTTGTCAAGGTTCTTCTCAGTTTGTTATCCTTTACCATGGTCAGGTAATCAGCTATGTTGTATTGTCTGTTTAGGGCCAAGTAGCAATTGAGTTTGCTTTGGGTTATTGTTGTTTCTGCCCAATATGACAGATATTTTTCCTTTTGCTTAGCGACGATTGTGTTGGGTCAAATTCTTTGTGTTACCCTGTCACTGTCCTGGGACTGGTTATTGTTAGTATTGTTATTAGTTACTTTATTGAGTCCCAGGACTAGTTGACTGAGGGTATTCTTCTTTATGGTCAGCTCTTGGCATTTCAGGGCGTCGTAGTGATAGCATTGGGGGTTGCTCATTTGTAGGTGATTCCAAAATTTGGTGGCTCTTTTTTGGATAGTGATTATTAATGGGTATTGGCCTAGTTCCGCCCTGCATGCGTTGTTTACTGTTTTCCTTTGAGTCCGGAGGATACTTTTACAGAATTCCGCATGTAGGATCTCAATTGGGTGTTTGTCCCATTTTGCAAAATCTTGTTGTGCTAGTGGTCCCCAGACCTCACTGCCATAGAGTGCAATTGGTTCAATTACTGATTTGAAAATTTTGAGCCAAATGCTAATTGGGATTTCTATTTGGATTGATTTTTTGATGGCATAGAAAGCCCTTCTTGCTTTCTCTTTCAGTTCATTCACAGCCAGTTTGAAGTTTCCCGTAGAACTGATTTTTAAGCCCAAGTATGTGTAGTGAGTGGTTTGTTCAATTTTGGTTGTTCCTACTGTGAAATTTATTGTGGGTCCATGTTGTTTGGATCTTTGCTGGAACACAAGGACTTTGGTTTTTTGGGGATTTATTGTCAGGGCCCAAGTCTGGCAGTACGACTCCAGCAGGTCCAGGTTCTGCTGTAGACCCTCCTTAGTTGGTGACAGCAGAACCAGGTCGTCGGCATAGAGGAGGAATTTAACCTTGGATTCATATAGGGTGAGGCCGGGTGCTGTAGATTGTTCAAGTAGTTTTGCCAATCCATTAATGTAAATATTAAAGAGTGTCGGTGAGATTGGCGAGCCCTGCGTCACCCCCCGCCCCTGTGGGAAGTATTCTGTTTGTTTGTCTCCAATTTTAACTGCACATTTATTGTTTGTATACATTGATTTAATTACATCATATGTTTTCCCTCCTACCCCGCTTTCGATAAGTTTCAGGAATAAACCGTCATGCCAGATGGAGTCGAAAGCCTTCTGGAAATCTACAAAGCATGCGTAGATTTTGCTTTTGTTATGGTGAACGTGTTTGTCAATTAGGGTCTGTAGGGTGAAGATATGATCGGATGTTCTATAGTTTGGCAGGAATCCAATTTGGCTTTTACTCAAGACATTGTGCTCTTCAAGGAAGTTTATAAGTCTTTTGTTTATGATGCTACAGAATACCTTCCCCAGGTTACTGTTTACACAGATGCCTCGATAGTTGTTTGGGTTGATTTTGTCCCCACTTTTGTATATGGGTGTTATGAGTCCTTTGTTCCAGATGTCAGGGAAATAACCGACACTCAGAACCAAGTTGAAGAGTTTTAGGATAGCCAGTTTCAGTTTGTCGTCTGCGTGTTTAATCATCTCGTTTAGTATGCCGTCTGTCCCGCAAGCTTTTCCTGGTCACAGGTCCTTGAGTTTTTCAAGAAGTTCTTTTTCTGTTATTATGGCGTCTAGCGGGTTTTGGTTATCTTTTATGGCCATTTCAAGCTTTTCCAGTTTTTTGCGTATTTGGTGTTGCTCTGGTCTTAGTGTGTTTTTCTGGTATAATTTTTCAAAGTGGTTTACCCATGTGTCCCCATTTTGAATGGACAAATCGTCGTGTTGTTTTTTGTGTAGTGTTTTCAAGTTGTCCCAGAAACAATTCGACTCAATGGATTCCTCCATGGAGCTGAGTGTATTCTTAATAAATTGCTCTTTTTTGGTCCTGAGTGTGTTTCTGTATTGTGTTGGCGTCTGACAATAAGTAAGGCGTAATTCCTCGTTTTCTGGATGTCTGTGTTTTTGGTTTGATAGTTTTCTAAGTTTTTTCCTCATGTTATGGCAATCTCGGTCAAACCATTTTTCATAGTTTTTTGTTTTGGGTTTGTTCTTGCGAGCTTTCAAGTTTGCATTTGCTGCCAAATTATCAAAAATATTGTTTAGTTTACTAACTGCCCGGTTTACGCCTTCTTTATTGTGAGTGTATATGTTATCCAGAAAGGTGTCTAAGAGAGCTTGAGTTGATGCATTGCTAATTGTTTTCTGGTATTTTTCCGTGTCATTTTTGGCCCATCTGTACGATTTTTTGGTGTTGTACAGTTTACTGGGTTGTGTTTCTATGTTGTTTGTTTCTGTCTTTTTGAGAAACATAGTAATTTGGCTGTGATCTGACAGTGTTGTTTGTGGTTTGACTGTGAATGCTCTGAAAGAGGATGGGTCCAAGTCTGTAATCATATAGTCTACTGTGCTGCAGCCAAGAGGTGAGCAGTAGGTCGATCTTCCTAGGAGGTCTCCTATGAACCTACCATTGACAATGTACAGACCCAGGTTTCGACAGAGCTGTAGTAGCTGTTTACCGTTGGTATTTGACTGCTTGTCGCAGTTATGCCTGTATGGAAGGGAAGGGATGTCAAAGTGGTTATTCCCGAATACGTAATTGTTTCCCTGATTATTGGTGAAGTCTGGTTCTTCGCCCGTTCTTGAATTGAGGTCCCCACAGATCAACACGTTCCCCTGGGCCTGGTATTGGATAATTTCCCCCTCCATGTTGGAGAAGGTGTCCTCTTTGTAGTACAGGGAATCGATTGGAGGGATATAAAGTGCGCAAATGTAAACATCTTGGGTGTTTGAGATAATCTCCCTCTCAAGTTTGAGCCACATATGGTTTTCGCCCTTTTTTATAAATTTGATGTAATTCTTAAGTTCTGTTTTAAACCAGATCAGTATGCCTCCGGAGTCTCTGCCTTGGGTTACACTTGGTAATTTATTGGAGGGGACCCACTAGCTCAGTGTACCCTTGGGGACAGCCGGTGTGTCCTTTTCCTTTATACCAAGTTTCCTGTAAAATGATAATATCTAGATCTTTAGTTTCCTCTATGAACTCTGGGGTCCTACTCTTCACTTCTCGCACTGAAGAGCGTAGACCTTGGATATTCCAGGTCGAAATATATAAGGATTTCATGTTAAGTTTTATCTTTTTCTATGATAGGTTAAAGAGTGGTACGTGTTTGTCGTGTCTAAGTGTGGGGAAAAAAAAAAAAAGATCACCCCAGTTGTCTACAAAAGTTAATACAATTTGGTTACAGTTCTTTCTATTAATTAGTCCTTGATCTATAAGGCGGAAGTAGATGCTGCTGCACATCTGCTTATTGTCTCTTAATGGATTGTTTCTGTCTGAGGTATTGCGTATGTCCTGTGCATCTCTCCCTCTGTCTGGCTGGTAGCAGTCCTATTCCCCTGTGGGACAGGAGTGGTGCAGGTCTGATAATGTTGTTTTGCATGGGGATCCTCTCCGGTCTCGGTTGGTGTGGTGGTGGTCTTTGTAGTGTTCCTGATATGTACCCCGCTGATCTCTGGTGGTCGGGGGGGGGTCCTCTTGGAGTCTGGGTATGGACCCGGTTAAAAGCGACGTCCTTCAGGGCTTTTGCAAAGATCGATATTTTTTGCCTTTGGATGTGGACGTGGTCGTAAAGACATTCTTCATCGAGGGTGGGGTGTTGGGCCAGGTGTACGTTGTGGTTTGATTCGCATTCTGTTGCTATGCTGGCATTTATCTCATGAATTGTGTTGTTGTTGAAGTCTGTTCTCGGCAATATTGTGGAAACAGTGATTCTAGTGTTTGGAAATGTACTGCTTGCCTTCCTAATCATTGCTCTGAGCGATGTTGCTACCTCTTTCTGTTTGGCCTTTAGGTCATTTGTGCCCGTGTGTATTATTATGTGTTGGGGGGAGCCTAATCTGGCTTTGGTCAGCCATCCCATGGCTCTGTCTGTTGTTGGGCACCAAATCTTTTCTACTTTACTTCGAGGGAAGAGCTTTTTCTCCCATAGAAATTTCCCATTTGAGTCTATGAGTATTACGGCGTCAGCCTTGTTTGTGTTTACTGTCTGGTGGCTTTCGCCTGGACTCATAGTGTGTGTGCTGGGCTGGGGTGTCTGGTGTGTGCGTACCTCTTGTGAGCGGCTCGCTTGTGGTTCCATGGTGGTGGGGGAAGATTGCGAGTCAGTATGCTGGTCGGTCTGTGTGGCACCCCTTGTATTGTGTGTCTGTTGCTTTTGTTCCGTGTGGGAGTGCAGTCGTTCCGTCCGGCTCTGTCTTGTCTTATCTCTAGTCTCTGGTTGCTGGTCCAATGGTGTTTTCTCTCCTCTATGGCTCTCTTCTTTTTCCTGCAGCTCTTTCACCTGATTCTTAAGTAGATTCACCTGGTTATCAAGTCTATTCAGCTCTCTCTTGTGTCTCTCCCTCTCCTGCTTTTGTTTGTCATTCAATTTGAGGACCTCCTCTCTAAGTTTAACCATCTCTATCTCTAATTGATTAAATTTATCTTTTGGTTGTATCTGGCTGTGTGATCCCGGGGTATGTGTCTGGTCGGCCCTGGAAGGCTCACTCACTTCCTGGCTAGGCTGGTCGGCCCTGGAAGGCTCACTCACTTCCTGGCTATGCTGCTCTTCTCTTGGTGGGCTGGGAATGGTAGGGGAACTATGTGTGGCTTCCTCCATGGTAGTTATGCTGGGGTTTGTCAGTTGTATCGTGTGGCTGTGGTTCCCCGGGGTTAGTGTCTGGTTTGAACTGTGTGGCTCGTTCATCCCTTGACCATGCAGATTTTCTCCTGGTAAGTTGTCAATGTTGGGGGGAGTGCGGGCCACTCTGGGGCTGTTCATTCCCCTCGGACCCGTATCTCACACCCTCACGTTGAAATTATTGCTAACATTAGACTCGCTTCACACACCCTCACATTGACACTATTACTAACATTAGACCCACTTCACACACCCTCACACTGACACTATTACTAACATTACACCCACTTCACACACCCTCACACTGACACTATTACTAACATTAGACCCGCTCCACACACCCTCACACTGACACTATTACTAACATTAGACCCGCTTCACACACCCTCACACTGACACTATTACTAACATTAGACCCACTTCACACACCCTGACGCTGACACTATTAGTAACATAAGACCCGCTTCACACACCCTCACACTGACACTGTTACTAGCATTAGACCCACTTCACACACCCTCACACTGACACTATTACTAACATTAGACCCGCTTCACACACCCTCACACTGACACTATTAGTGACATTAGACTCGCTTCACACACCCTCACACTGACACTATTACTAACATTAGACCCATTTCACACTCCCTCACACTGACACTATTAGTGACATTAGACTCGCTTCACACACCCTCACACTGACACTATTACTAACATTAGACTCGCTTCACACACCCTCACACTGACACCATTACGAACATTAGACCTGCTTCACACACCCTCACACTGACACTATTACTAACATTAGACCCACTTCACACACCCTCACACTGACACTATTACTCACATTAGACCCACTTCACACACCCTGACGCTGACACTATTAGTAACATAAGACCCGCTTCACACACCCTCACACTGACACTCTTACTAATATTTAACCCACTTCACACACCCTCAAACTGACACTATTAGTAACATTAGACCCGCTTCACACACCCTCACACTGACACTATTACTAACATCAGACCCACTTCACACACCCTCACACTGACACTATTACTAACATTAGACCCACTTCACACACCCTCACACTGACACTATTACTGACATTAGACCCACTTCACACACCCTCACACTGACACTATTAATAACATTAGTCCTGCTTCACACACCCTCACACTGACACTATTACTAACATTAGACCCGCTTCACACACAATCACACTAATACGATTACTAACATTAGACTCGCTTCACACACCCTCGCACTGACACTATTACTAACATCAGACCCACTTCACACACCCTCACACTGACACTATTACTAACATTAGACCCACTTCAATAACCCTCACACTGACACTATTAGTGACATTAGCCCCGCTTCACTCACCCTCACACTGACACTATTAGTGACATTAGACTCGCTTCACACACCCTCACACTGACACTACTACAAGCATTACACCTGCTTCACACACCCTCATACTGACACTATTAATAATATTAGACCCGCTTCACACTCTCCCACTGACACTATTACTAATATTAGACGCGCTTCACACACCCTCACACTGACACTATTACTGACATTAGACCTGCTTCACACACCCTCACACTGACACTATTACTGACATTAGACCCGCTTCACACACCCTCACACTGACACTATTACTAACATTAGACCCGCTTCACACACTCTCACACTGACACTATTACTATTATTAGACCCGCTTCACACACCCTCACACTGACACTATTACTGACATTAGACCCACTTCACATACCCTCATGCTGACACTATTACTGTCATTAGACCCGCTTCACACACCCTCATGCTGACACTATTACTAACATTGGACCCGTATCTCACACCCTCACGTTGAAATTATTGCTAACATTAGACTCGCTTCACACACCCTCACATTGACACTATTACTAACATTAGACCCACTTCACACACCCTCACACTGACACTATTACTAACATTAGACTCGCTTCACACACCCTCAAACTGACACTATTAGTGACATTAGACCCGCTTCACACACCCTCACACTGACACTATTACTAACATTAGACCCGCTTCACACACCCTCACACTGACACTATCAGTGACATTAGACCCGCTTCACACACCCTCACACTGACACTATTACTAACATTAGACCCACTTCACACACCCTTACACTAACACTATTGCTAACATTATACCCACTTCACACACCCTCACACTGACACTATTACTAACATTACTCACTTCACACACCCTCACACTGACACTATAACTAACATTAGAACCACTTCACACACCCTCATACTGACACTATTACTAACATTAGACCTGCTTCACACACCCTCACACCGACACTATTACTAGCATTAGACTCGCTTCACACACCCTCACACTGACACTATTACTAACATTAGACCCACTTCACACACCCTCACACTGACACTATTACTAACATTAGACCCACTTCACACACCCTCACACTGACACTATTACTAACATTAGACTCGCTTCACTCACCCTCACACTGACACTATTACTGACATTAGACCCACTTCACTCACCCTCACACTGACACTATTACTAACATTAGACCCGCTTCACACACCCTCACACTGGCACTATTACTAACATTAGACTCGCTTCACACACCCTCACACTGACACTATTACGAACATTAGACCTGCTTCACACACCCTCACACTGACACTATTACTAACATTAGACCCGCTTCACTCACCCTCACACTGACACTATTACTAACATTAGACCCACTTCACACACCCTCACACTGACACTATTAGTGACATTAGCCCCGCTTCACTCACCCTCACACTGACACCATTAGTGACATTAGACTCGCTTCACACACCCTCACACTGACACTACAACTAACATGACACCTGCTTCACACACTCTCACACTGACACTATTACTAATATTAGACCCGCTTCACACACTCTCACACTGACACTATTACTAATATTAGATGTGCTTCACACACCCTCACACTGACACTATTACTAACATTAGACCCGCTTCACACACCCTCACACTGACAGTATTACTAACATTAGACCCACTTCACACACCCTCACACCGACACTATTACTAACATTAGACCCGCTTCACACACCCTCACACTGACACTATTACTAACATTAGACCCGCTTCACACACCCTCACACTGACACTATTGGTGACATTAGACCCGCTTCACACACCCTCACACTGACACTATTAGTGACATTAGACTCGCTTCACACACCCTCACACTGACACTATTACTAACATTAGACCCGCTTCACACACCCTCACCCTAACACTATTAGTGACATTAGACTCACTTCACACACCCTCACACTGACACTATTACTGACATTAGACCTGCTTCACACACCCTCACACTGACACTATTACTAATATTAGACCCGCTTCACACACCCTCACACTGACACTATTACTGACATTAGACCTGCTTCACACACCCTCACACTGACACTATTACTGACATTAGACCCGCTTCACACACCCTCACACTGACACTATTACTAACATTAGACCCGCTTCACACACTCTCACACAGACACTATTACTATTATTAGACCCGCTTCACACACCCTCACACTGACACTATTACTGACATTAGACCCACTTCACACACCCTCACGCTGACACTATTACTGTCATTAGACCCGCTTCACACACCCTCATGCTGACACTATTACTAACATTGGACCCGTATCTCACACCCTCACGTTGAAATTATTGCTAACATTAGACTCGCTTCACACACCCTCACATTGACACTATTACTAACATTAGACCCACTTCACACACCCTCACACTGACACTATTACTAACATTAGACTCGCTTCACACACCCTCAAACTGACACTATTAGTGACATTAGACCCGCTTCACACACCCTCACACTGACACTATTACTAACATTAGACCCGCTTCACACACCCTCACACTGACACTATCAGTGACATTAGACCCGCTTCACACACCCTCACACTGACACTATTACGAACATTAGACCCACTTCACACACCCTTACACTGACACTATTGCTAACATTATACCCACTTCACACACCCTCACACTGACACTATTACTAACATTACTCACTTCACACACCCTCACACTGACACTATAAATAACATTAGAACCACTTCACACACCCTCATACTGACACTATTACTAACATTAGACCTGCTTCACACACCCTCACACCGACACTATTACTAGCATTAGACTCGCTTCACACACCCTCACACTGACACTATTACTAACATTAGACCCACTTCACACACCCTCACACTGACACTATTACTAACATTAGACCCACTTCACACACCCTCACACTGACACGATTACTAACATTAGACTCGCTTCACACACCCTCACACTGACACTACTACTAACATGACACCTGCTTCACACACTCTCACACTGACACTATTACTAATATTAGACCCGCTTCACACACTCTCACACTGACACTATTACTCATATTAGACGTGCTTCACACACCCTCACACTGACACTATTACTAACATTAGACCCGCTTCACACACCCTCACACTGACAGTATTACTAACATTAGACCCACTTCACACACCCTCACACTGACACTATTACTAACATTAGACCCGCTTCACACACCCTCACACTGACACTATTAGTGACATTAGACCCGCTTCACACACCCTCACACTGACACTATTAGTGACATTAGACTCACTTCACACACCCTCACACTGACACTATTACTAACATTAGACCCACTTCACACACCCTCACAATGACACTATTAGTGACATTAGACCCGCTTCACACACCCTCACACTGACACTATTACTAACATTAGACCCGCTTCACACACCCTCACACTGACACTATTAGTGACATTAGACCCGCTTCACACACCCTCACACTGACACTATTACTAATATTAGACCCGCTTCACACACCCTCACACTGACAATATTACTAACATTAGACCCACTTCACACACCCTCACACTGATAATATTATTAACACTAGACCCGCTTCACACACCCTCACACTGACAATGTTACTAATATTAGACCCGCTTCACACACCCTCACACTGACACTATTACTGATATTAGATTCGCTTCACACACCCTCACACTGACACTATTACTAACATTAGACCCGCTTCACACACTCTCACACTGACACTATTACTACTATTAGACCCGCTTCACACACCCTCACACTGACACTATTAGTGACATTAGACCCGCTTCACACACCCTCACGCTGACACTATTACTGACATTAGACCCGCTTCACACACCCTCACGCTGACACTATTACTAACATTGGACCCGTATCTCACACCCTCACGTTGAAATTATTGCTAACATTAGACTCGCTTCACACACCCTCACATTGACACTATTACTAACATTAGACCCACTTCACACACCCTCACACTGACACTATTACGAACATTAGACTCGCTTCACACACCCTCACACTGACACTATTAGTGACATTAGACCCGCTTCACACACCCTCACACTGACACTATTACTAACATTAGACCCACTTCACACACTCTCACACTGACACTATTACTAACATTAGACCCACTTCACACACCCTCACACTGACACTATTACTAACATTAGACCCGCTTCACACACCCTCACACTGACACTACTGCTAACATTTGACCCACTTCACACACCCTCACACTGACACTCTTATTAACATTAGACCCACTTCACACACTCTCACACTGACACTATTATTAACATTAGACTCGCTTCACACACCCTCACACTGACACTATTACTAACATTAGACCCACTTCACACACCCTCACACTGACACTATTACTAACATTAGACCCACTTCACACACCCTCACACTGACATTATTACTAACATTAGACCCACTTCACACACCCTCACACTGACACTATTATTATCATTAGACCCACTTCACACACTCTCACACTGACACTATTATTAACATTAGACTCACTTCACACACACTCACACTGACACTATTACTAACATTAGACCCGCTTCACACACCCTCACACTGACACTACTACTAACATGACACCTGCTTCACACACTCTCACACTGACACTATTACTAATATTAGACCCGCTTCACACACTCTCACACTGACACTATTACTCATATTAGACGTGCTTCACACACCCTCACACTGACACTATTACTAACATTAGACCCGCTTCACACACCCTCACACTGACAGTATTACTAACATTAGACCCACTTCACACACCCTCACACCGACACTATTACTAACATTAGACCCGCTTCACACACCCTCACACTGACACTATTACTAACATTAGACCCGCTTCACACACCCTCACACTGACACTATTAGTGACATTAGACCCGCTTCACACACCCTCACACTGACACTATTAGTGACATTAGACTCGCTTCACACACCCTCACACTGACACTATTACTAACATTAGACCCGCTTCACACACCCTCACCCTAACACTATTAGTGACATTAGACTCACTTCACACACCCTCACACTGACACTATTACTAACATTAGACCCACTTCACACACCCTCACAATGACACTATTAGTGACATTAGACCCGCTTCACACACCCTCACACTGACACTATTACTAACATTAGACCCGCTTCACACACCCTCACACTGACACTATTAGTGACATTAGACCCGCTTCACACACCCTCACACTGACACTATTACTAATATTAGACCCGCTTCACACACCCTCACACTGACAATATTACTAACATTAGACCCACTTCACACACCCTCACACTGATAATATTATTAACACTAGACCCGCTTCACACACCCTCACACTGACAATGTTACTAATATTAGACCCGCTTCACACACCCTCACACTGACACTATTACTGATATTAGATTCGCTTCACACACCCTCACACTGACACTATTACTAACATTAGACCCGCTTCACACACTCTCACACTGACACTATTACTACTATTAGACCCGCTTCACACACCCTCACACTGACACTATTAGTGACATTAGACCCGCTTCACACACCCTCACGCTGACACTATTACTGACATTAGACCCGCTTCACACACCCTCACGCTGACACTATTACTAACATTGGACCCGTATCTCACACCCTCACGTTGAAATTATTGCTAACATTAGACTCGCTTCACACACCCTCACATTGACACTATTACTAACATTAGACCCACTTCACACACCCTCACACTGACACTATTACGAACATTAGACTCGCTTCACACACCCTCACACTGACACTATTAGTGACATTAGACCCGCTTCACACACCCTCACACTGACACTATTACTAACATTAGACCCACTTCACACACTCTCACACTGACACTATTACTAACATTAGACCCACTTCACACACCCTCACACTGACACTATTACTAACATTAGACCCGCTTCACACACCCTCACACTGACACTACTGCTAACATTTGACCCACTTCACACACCCTCACACTGACACTCTTATTAACATTAGACCCACTTCACACACTCTCACACTGACACTATTATTAACATTAGACTCGCTTCACACACCCTCACACTGACACTATTACTAACATTAGACCCACTTCACACACCCTCACACTGACACTATTACTAACATTAGACCCACTTCACACACCCTCACACTGACATTATTACTAACATTAGACCCACTTCACACACCCTCACACTGACACTATTATTATCATTAGACCCACTTCACACACTCTCACACTGACACTATTATTAACATTAGACTCACTTCACACACACTCACACTGACACTATTACTAACATTAGACCCGCTTCACACACCCTCACACTGACACTATTAGTAACATTAGACCTGCTTCACACACCCTCACACTGACACTATTAATAACATTAGACCCACTTCACACACCCTCACACTGACACTATTGGTGACATTAGATCTGCTTCACACACCTCACACTGACACTATTAGTGACATTAGACTCACTTCACGCAGAAAGAAAGAAAGAAAGATAGATTGCATTTAGATAGCGCCTTTCATGGCCACTGGACGTCTCAAAGCGCTTTACAGCCAATGAAGTACTTTTGAAGTGTAGTCGCTGTTGTAATGTGGGAAATGTGATAATGACCAGATAATCTGGCTTTGTTATATTGGTTGAGGGATAAATATTGGCCAGCACACCGGGGATAACTCCACTGCTCTTCTTCGAAATAGTGTCCTGGGATCTTTTACATCCACCTGAGAGAGCAGACAAGGCCTCGGTTTAACATCTCATCCGAAAGATGGCACCTCCGACAGTGCAGCACTCCCTCAGCACTGCACTGGAGAGGGAAGGGCCAACGCTGCATTATAGGAATCCTCAGGCTGTGGCTGTTGGGCGATGGCGCCTGCGATAAGCATCTTGCAGTCCCAAGCACTCCAAGAGAGTGCAGGGCTGAGCAATCGCAGGGTACAAAAAACTCAAAAAAACACCAGAATGGGGACATAAATAAATTTTGCCTACCTGACCACCACTGCCTTTAAATAACGCTCCCCAAGCGGCCAGCCGAGGTGACAACGCCTCCTGCAGCTGCCGTTGTTGACGCCCGGCGATGCTGCAGGGGTCAGGAGCGAATATTGCATTCGGGGTGGTAACGGGGCGCTGCGCATTGGGTGACATCACGATCTCCGGGGCGCAAGAGATCGAGGCAGTAAGTTTCAACACCAGTGCAAACCTGCCAGTGAAGTTCGCGGGCGCCAGTGATTTTGCCGCGCCAGGTCGGTAAGCCCTTAGCGCCCCTTTACCACCCTCGGAGGTGCTAACAGGAGGTGCAAACCAGGCCAATTTCTCCCCCTTAATATTTTACAGAAGACAAATGCTTTCAGTTTTTGCAAGAGTCCAAGATGGACAACAAATTAAACCGTGGAGATACTTTTACATTTTTAAATGAGGCACAGTCCCTCTATTCTGTGCTTAATTTTCTTCCATTTTCACAAGTACCCCATCTCAAATTGGAGTTGAATGAATTTTTTAGCCCAACTCAAGACTGGCAAATGATGCCAGCTCTCTGAATCCTCACCGTATTTTATAAATGTAATTTTTTAGCGTTCTATCAAAAAGGGGCACTTGTATTTAAGGTTGATTTTACTGGGAAATTACTAATAAGTGTTAACATGTACCAGACAGCATCCTTGCCCGACAGCCCATTTAGTCTGCATTTCAGTTCCTTTTAGCACAACACTATCCTTAATTAAGGAACGCTGGCCACTGAATAGTGCGGGTAGTGTGCAAGAGCTAGGGTAGGGCGACAGGACACCACCGGTGTCAGCTCGCCAGGGAGCAACATCGTGTACTAGCTGTGCTGCAGGTGACTCGAATGTAGACTTCAAGGGCCCAGGCTACCGAAGAAGGCTGATGGGCATACAGCAGGAAATGCTCGGCGCACAGGGAGCAGCCTGCCAGCGAGCTTGTACACTTGTGGCCGGTGATTCACCACATGAAGGCCTACAGCCTAAAGTACGCGTGGTGCCAGTCTCTGAGCTGGTGCATTCGAGGGCCAGATGGAGTGACGCTGACGTTCATTTTCTTGAATTGGCAGAGGGGAGTCAGCATTTTCGGCACCCGAAATGAGAAAGAGGGACGAGGGTTAGCTTTTAGAGCGAAGGGGGAGCCAAGAGAGAGATGAGTGGCTCGTGAAAACAGCTGCAGTTGTGATGCAGAGTGATGTAATAAAACTCACTCCGCACTTGGTTTGAGCATAAAGCAAGGCTTTAATCAACTTGTTTCAGAACATGGAGGTCTAGTTGTACTTCACTAGTTCCTTGTCTTACAAAATGTCCCTGGAAAGCTGGGGCTGACGCCCAAGTATTTATACTCCTTGGACGGCGCCACCAGCTGGCCATCCGGCGTTATTTCACGAGTAGTTTCTTGATGGATGATGAGATTTATAACACAGAGTGTGCAGGGTGAGGTAGGTAAGAAGGGAAAAAGAAAATAAAGGATGAAGAAACCCTGCGTGATGTCTCTTCCAGCGTTGCCACTTGCCATGGCCATGGCGCCGCCCCTGCCCATCAATGCCAGAGCGTTTTCTTCCAGAGGGGAATGGGTGCTCAGGCTCGCTTGGCCTTCTTCCACTGCGGCTTCCTGTGTGTTAGTGTGTTAGTGGCCTTGTGAAGTGTTTTGAGAATGTGCCTGTCATGGTCGAATAGCTTGTATGCTGTGTGGAAGGGGTGAGGTGTGGGGAAATGCATTAGTGGTGAGAGGAGGAAGTGCAGAGTATGAGGAGAAGGAGGTGGAGTGAAGTGCGGTGCAGTGACTGTAGGAGAATGAAGGGGTGCGGGGGAGGGGAGTATTGTGGGTAGTGGAGGTGTGAGGAGAGAGTAATCGATGTGAGAGGTAAGATTCTTACCTTGTCAACTCTGGTCAGGTCATAGAAAGTTTACCTGCATTGCAGCCATGTCCAGGGATCTAAGCACTTGGCATTGACCTCCTCTTCCCACTGGTAGTGGAGGAGTTGCCTGGAGGGCTGTCTGTCCCCAGGGACGGGAACAGGATCTCCCTCCTTCTCTCGACAGCCTGGAACAGGGGCCTCCAAGGCTGCATCTGAGACCTTCACAGAATCACAGAATCACAGAAACCCCACAGTGCAGATAGAGGCCATTTCGGCCCATCGAGCCTGCACCGACACATATCCCACCCGATCCCCGTAACCCCTACACCAACACATACCCCACCCTATCCCCGTAACCCCACGTATTTAATCCCCCTAACACTAAGGGTCAATTTATCATAGCCAATCAACCTAACCCGCACATCTTTGGACTTCCTTCTGTGTTGTAAAAGATTCTAACTATAGAAATTCTGGCAAGATTGATTGTCTTTATCAAAGTTGGAATAAAAGCTTTTAAAGTGGGCAGATACTGTGCTTTTCATTTATTTCAATTGATTATTGATAATAGATATCCAGGAGAGAAAGGCAAGGCAGCTGTATATACGGGTGCGATACTATAGTTTGTACGATATGTTGTCCTTCCCATTCTCCATGTTTATTCACTTTGTTCATTTCTGAGCACTGTTCCAGGTGAACTCAATGAAAGGGTGTTACAAGGCTTTGTGATGAAATCAGATGAAATATGACATTATTACAAAACTGGCAACAAGTTTGTTACCTCAGAGGTAGATGGGGTTACAGCATATTACAGGAAACTTTGTTATATCCGGCACCGATGGGACCGAGCTGTTGCCGATCTATCAAAACTGCCAGACATACAAAGTTAATGTTGAAGCATACGGAGGTTTTCATCTCCGTATCTGACAACAAACACTGTTGCTTAGCAACAGCTTGTAAACAGTCGGCCCGTACCTTGGAAGCATCTCTGTAGCTTAGCAACAGCTTCAGAGAGACTTTCCAGAGCCCGACTGTTGAAAACAAAGCCACGAGAAGAAAAAAAACCTAACAAAACGGCTCCTGATTTCTGCCGGTAGATCGAGGTTTCCGGACATACAACCTCCGGATAAACCAAAGTTTCCTGTACTGGATTGCCCTGCATCTCCAATATATGATCGATTTTTGGAGACTTTGGGATCTGTACAGTTGTTGCTGGCAGAAGCCTTTAAATCCGACATCTTTAGATGTATGTAAGTGCTTTGTTGCATCACGAATGTTGTCAACTATTTTATTTATCGCACCATTAAAAATAAACAACATACTGAAAGTCCACAATTCTCAATCCTTTCTGGAGTGCATCTTTCCTTGTTCAGCAGCCCCTGCAGCTGAAAGTATAAAGCACTGAGTAATGAAGCTTGCAGTACAGCAGAGTAGACAGGCTGAGAGACCTCGGCACTTCAAAATGTGACTACATGCCTTACCTGACATGTTTCATGAACCGTCAAAGGTTCAGATACTTACACTCAAATCACTCTTATGCTCCGCAGGGGCTGAAATGTCTGCACTGCCATAAACACTGCCATCCTCTTTCCTCTGCGCTTTGTAACTTTATTTTCTTTTCGAACTGAAGATTGGGGATCATTGAATCACAACCAAATCCTTGTCAAAACTGAACTGTTCCAATCATCATTTCTCAAAGGCACCAACCTGGAAGCAAACAAAAGCTGATCAACAGCTTTGTAAAAGCTAATCGCTCAAAAACATCCCTGAATATAAGCCTTATGGTATGTGAAGAGACGGGGTTAGACTGAAAGTTCAGTGCAAAATGGGTTTGCTATAACTTAAGCCGTATGTACATCCAATATTCCTTGATTTTTATCACAGGAAAAAACCCACAAAATTTGCAGCTCTGATGAACTTAGAAATTACTGAAGGGGTGGTGAGGGGTTGTGAGTGTTGAAAGCATGAGATTTATTTTCTAGTTCTGGGGCTTTCCTTCCCCAGAAAATTTGGATTTTTGACATCTTATTTGTTGCGTTTTCCAATATTTTGGAGCCTACTGTATTTTGTCTTTTAAGCCTAAAATAATTTCTCGTGGAAGGGTCACGGATATTAAAAAATGAAAAGAAAAGTGGCCATACGAACTTCAGTATAGTGTCAGTTCCTCTCACTGGGTAACTACCCCAAAACCTGATGAAAGGTCATCGACCTGAACTGTTTCTCTCTCCACAGATGCTGCCTGACCCGCTGAGTGTTTCCAGCATTCTCTGTTTTTATTTCAGATTTCCAGCATCCGCAGTATTTTGCTGTTGTTTTAGTGTTTAATTCACTGCCACCTCTCTTCTAGGAATGCCCACCTCGAAGAAGTTCTGCTCTTCTCTTCAACTGGATTTCCGTTTGTCTCTTTTACCTTCATCATCTTCATTGCTTTCTGTTTCCCCGAGTTCTGATGAAATGTCCGTCGCCCTGAAGTGTTAACTCTGTTTCTCTCTCCACAGATGCAGCCTGACCTGCTGAGTATTTCCAGCATTTTCTGTTTTTATTCCAAAAATGTATATTAATTTGTGAACTGAAACCTTTTACAATCTGCATCTACAATAATCCCAACAGGCACAGTGCATTCTACATTCACAAGACAAAACTAGCTCACCTGTCCCTGTCTCAGGCAGCAGCCAGAGGATTACCTGGACTGGGAGTATATTGATTTAATTCATTTTACTTTTATTCAAACAAGTCGAACGTTAATGTAAGCTGTATTTTCATAGGAATTATTTTTGTTTTCTTGAAAGAGGCAGGGGAAAGCTTTTACTCAAGGTAAAAAAACCAGGAAAGATTTTGTTTTTACTTTTATTGATATGGTAAAATAATGATTCTCTCAACGTATTCAGCTAGGGAATACTGTCCACCACAACATAGTGATCATGATGGCTATTGCGTTCTTAATTATGTAGAAAAATACATCTTGCATATATTACCAAATTCAGTAATACGGAAGAAGATAGGAAAGCACAGAATGAGAAAAGGTCACTCCCCCATCAAACACATTCCCTCCACAGACTGTACATAAATCACATGATTGAGGAATCTATCAAACCTTTTCATCTCTGGAGTGAGGCAACCCACAGGAAGTAAAACCTCCAAGAGCATAAAGGGCTGAGCAATTTCTCCTTGACATTCTGAAGAAATATTACTGAAACCAGACAGATTTACAACCATGGCCTGTGTATTCCAGAGGTGACTCTTCCCTCGTCCAAGCAGAACAGAAACCATCCTATCCCATCGAATATTTTGACCATATTTTCTATCCTTATAATGTTCTACCTCATTTGAAATATTATTCTTCCAGTTCTGTTTTTAGAATAGTTAATCAATAGAACATTGATTGCTTTTTCTGGGAGTCTGTGGAACATTGAATAGTCTAAAATGTCTTCTAAGTTGCCGTATGATTTGAGGCTTGTTAATGTTGTCCTCTCGATCTAAGGTAAATAGCCTCTCTACATGCATATAGTGCGCACCTCACATTATTAAGAGCTACGTCGTGTGCCCTCTCAATCTTTTCCCCTCAATGAAAACAACTTTAGTTCTACAACCTATCCATAACTTAGAAATCTAAATTCTAGAATTGTCCTTACCACAGTTCTCTGACTCTTTTGAAAGTAGGGTTCCAAAAGTGTGCATAATATTCCAAATATAGGGTTAAAATTATCTCATTCAATTATTAATCAACCACCCTTGAGAGGTATTTCCGTGCTTGATTATTCCTGTTGCTAACAGCTTCATGTTGATTGGATACTTTCAGTGAATCACACTCAAAGCCCTTTTCTTTCAGCAATCATGCTCCAAACTCTTTCCTTTTGCACTTTTCTTAATGGAGACTCACTGGCAGGTTTTTATTTAATGTTTCCCAATTCCTGCACAAGCATAGCTTGTGCAGCAGAATTAGCAAATAAGCTCTTTTCATTTCCACTATTGTGTCATACCTGACCAATCAGTCATGCTATGTCAATCATGCGATAATGATGCATTCATCACAGCCAACTGCATCATCCCCAGTGCCAAATGGAAACCGATATATAGTTGCTTCAGATTAAAGATGTTAGAATTGTTATGTTTTGTTTTTTAAATTAGAGCCAGGCCTTTCAGGAGTGAAGTTAGGAAACACCTCTACACGCAAAGGGTGGTAGAAGTTTGAAACTCTCTTCTGCAAACGGCAATTGATGCGAGGTCAATTGTTAATTTTAAATCTGAGATTGATAGAATTTTGTTAACCAAAGTTATTAAGGGGTATGGGGCAAAGGCGGGTCTATGGAGTTAGGTTACAGATCAGCCACGATCTAATTAAATGGCGGAACATGCTCAAGGGGCTGAATGGCCTACATCCTGTTCCTATGTTCCTACAGCTTCCATCTGTTCTGAAAAATAATGCACGCACCATGTCCACACAAAATATTTTTAAAGCACAAAAGCCCCTTAACTGTAATCGACCCTTTGATATATCACTAATAGAGAAAAATGTATGAAACATTATTTCATATCATGCCCCATCAAAGACAATGCTGTAGAAAGGGTTCACCTATTTGAGCTTCTGAAACAAGGACTAATCTTTTGGAAATATCCCATTAACACCAGAAAAGTACAATCAAGAATGTACAGAGGATTAAAAAACAGGACAAGAAAGATTTCTGTACTTCGGCGATGCAATTCACTTCTATCCGGGCAAGCACTGAGACTAATGGGTATTTTAATTTTAAGAGGGAAGAAAGAAGACTCGTCACAGCCACTGGTTTTGAAACCTTATTTAACACTGATTTCCTCCAGAAATAAAGCAAATTTATCGCATGATATATAGGCACATCTGGTGCTGGACTATTTATTGTACGCACCCAAAAAGTCGCTATGATAAATAACCAAAGCAAATTAATGAGGTGATGTATTAGTAAAGAGCATGTAAAGTTAGTAAAAATACACAGCTTGGCACAATAATCTGGCAGTGATGAATGACAATAATGAAAGTAATACTGTAATGGAACAAGAAAGAAAATGTCATTAATATTCTGAATTCATTGTAAAATTATCTCAAACTCCAACCAACTTTTCCTCTCAATCTCAACCATCGTTGGCATAACAACGATGCCTCCTAAGTGTATCTCCTCACAATTTTCTCACCCTCACCATTAACGCCCTCATCCCCACCCACCCACCCCCCATCACAGAATGTGACTTGAGAATCATAGAATCATACAGCACATTCAGTCCATCATGTCTGTGCCGGCTCTTTGAAAGAGCTCTCCAATTAGTCCCACTCCCCTGCTCTTTCCCCATAGCCCTGCAGATTTTTTTTCTTTTTCAGGTATATATCCAATTCCCTTTTGAAAGGTACTATTAAATCTGCTTCCACCACCCCATCACCCCTCTTGTTCTTTTGCCAATTATTTTAAATCTGTGTCCTCTGGTTACCGACCCTCCTGCCAGTGGAAACAGTTTCTCCCTGTTTACTCTATCAAAATCCTTATAATTTTGAACACCTCTATAAAATCTGCCCTTAACCTTCTCTGCTCTAAGGAGAACAATCCCAACTTCTCCAGTCTCTCCACATAACTGAAGTCCTTCATCCCTGGTGCAATTCTAGTAAATCTTTTCTGCATGCTCACCAAGGCCTTTACATTCTTCCAAAAGTGTGGTATCCAGAATAGACACAATACTCCAGCTGAGGCCTAACCAGTGATTTATAAAGGTTTATAGCATAATTTCCTTTCTTTTGTACTCTATGCCTATTTATAAAGCCAAGCTTATTTTTTCCTAAAGAAAATTAACAATAAGCATAAGAAAAATTGGACAATAATACATGATGTAAGAAAACTACTGGGCACTTGGTCTGAGTATTAAACAAGGCTTTAATCAACTGTTTTTCAACATGGAGATCTAGTTGTGTCCTTCACTAGTTCCTGTTAAAGAATGTCCTGAGCAAGCTGGGCCCATGCCCGAGTATTTATACGCTCCCTGGACAGCGCCACCAGCAGGCCGCCCAGTATTACTTCATAAGTTATTTCCACATGAATGACAAGATTCATGTCAATACAATAATGGGCTAATACTATTTGGCACTTTAATCATAAATATGATATATATTTAAGTGCTTGATCCCTGAGCTTTATGAACAAATGAATGGCATCAGAAGTATGGATACTGTAGAAAAGATAAAAGCAAATATAATTAAACGAGAAAACTAAGGAGAGAATTTTCTTAAGAGTTTTTGCCCCATTTTTATGTTTTTAATAGACGAGGCTTTCCTGATGGCTCAGCTGCTGAATTTGCTTCCCAGTAGTAGCACTCTGACTACTGAGTCAAAGGTTATGGCTTCAAGCCCTCCTCTAGAACTTGACCATATAATCTCGGCAGACACTTCAGAGCAATACTGAGGACCTGCTGCTTTGTCAGAGGCATCGGGCTGGATTTTCATTGAGGAGGTGGGTAGGAGGTGGGACTACAACTTTCGGGGTTGTCGTCCCGCCTCCATCGAGTTCTACAACACCAGGTTATAGTCCAACAGCTTTATTTGAAATCACAAGCTTTCAGAGCGCTGCTCCTTCGTCAGGTGAAGTGGTGAAATGCATAAAGACACAGCTTATATAGTCAGAGAATAATGTCAGATGTTTACAGGTAATCTTTCCAACTGCCAGTTATCACACCTCGGCAGAGAGATAATCACAGCAATCAAAGGTGTGAATGGTATCCAAACAGGTCAGTCAGGTAAAAACATTACATCAAAGAACAATGAAGTGGGGTCACAAGGGGTCAAATATTGCAGATGCTGGGGTCTGTATGAACAGCAAAAAAAATGTTTTTTGTCTGTTTTTTTGTTTTTCATACGAAATGTAGGCTTGCGGCTCCCGAGAGTGTACATTTAGATTAAGACATTTAAACATTCAACATACATTTGGCTTGTAATACATTAACATAAACATAACCATAATAAAGTGCATTGGCAGATGTGCAGGCTTTAGAGTTTATTTGTGGAGTTCAGTAGGATGACAGCCCTGGGAAAGAAGCTGTTCCTAAATCTGGTCGTACGGGTGCGAATGCATCTGTAGCATCTCCCAGATGGCAGGAGGGCGAACAGACTGTGGCTGGGGTGGGTAGGGTCTTTGATGATTGACCGTGACCTCCGTAAACAGCGTTTCTGGTATATGTGCTCTATGGTCGGTAGCCGGGTGCCGGTAATGCGTTGGGCAGTTTTGACTACCCGCTGCAGGGCTTTCCGGTCATAGTAGCTACAGCTGCCATACCATACTGTGATACAGTTCGTCAGGATGCTCTCTATTGTGCAGCGGTAAAAGTTAGAGAGGATCAGGGGTGACAGGTTACATCCCTTCAGCCTCCTTAGGAATATAGGCACTGCTGGGCCTTCTTCACCAGAGAGGAGGTATTGAGGGACCAGGAGAGGTCTTCCATGATGTGGACTCCGAGGAACTTAAAGCTGTCCACCCTTTCCACCACAGCCCCATTGATGTGGATGGGGGTGTGACTTCCGCCTTTAGACTTCCTGAAGTCCACAATGATTTCTTTGGTTTTCTTGATGTTAAGGGCCAGGTTGTTATCGGCGCACCACTTCACGAGATGCTGGACCTCCTCCCTGTAGGCTGACTCATCGTTGTTGGTGATCTGGCCTACTACCGTGGTATCATCCGCAAACTTGATGATGGTGTTGGAACCATGAACAGCCACACAGTCGTGGGTGAAGAGGGAGTAAAGGCATGGATCCTGGGTGCAGCAGTCCTCGCCTTGCTGTAGCTGCTGGGTTTTACGAGGTGTGCAAAACCCGACCAGCTACAATTAAACACAAAATGGAGGTTAAAGAAGAGGCCTCCAGCCTCATTGTAATGTTTAAATAGATGTCATCCCTCCTGGCAACGGTTGCCTGCCCCCTTCCCACCTCCCGTCCCGCCTCCATTAAAACCGGAATTGAATGGGTTGGAGGCGGGTTCGGGTCGGGATTCTGATTTTTGACACTTTAACTGCTCCCATGCCCCCAAACCACCCGTTTCTTTAGGTTAAAATTCCCCCTATTATCTCTAAAATGCCATAGCTCATGGGGCATTGCCATCCTAAATAATGTTCTTCTTGAAGTCACACAGAATTGAACAGGTGCTTACACCCTAAAGTGCGTACTGTGTCCTAAATGGTACTGTTCCATGTTACACAAACTTATGTTGACATTCCTTTAAGCATTAAGCTGTGCCAATATTTACTCATTACCGACCGAGTGTAGCACAGGAACAACGAAAAAGCTGCTGTAAAACATCGCAGCAATTCTAAACTAAAAGGTTTTTAATGCGCAAAGCCTGAAAGACTCATAAATAGAAAGTAGAAAGTAAAATCCACTCAACGCACAAATAGTAATCATGGCGCCCCGAGGGAGAAGTCTACTAAATGCCATTTTAGATTCTACCGTGGATGATTTTTTAAGACTATATATTTTCTTTTCACGGAAGTGGTTTGGTCACTACGGTAACCAGGCGCACTGTGCAGCTCTGAGGCCTGCTCAGTCATTTACTGTATTCCCTCATGGTGGAAAGGCACTCTGCCCTAGTGCTTGGAAATGCATGTTTCTTACTGTAAAATACATTGTTTTCACTTAACAGGGTGCAATAATAGAGCACTAAAAGGAGCCATAATTGGATATTTAATATTAATGAGCGGTGGCAGTTTCCAACAGAAAATAGGGAAGCAGTTTGTGATGGAGTGACAGTGGATAAACCTGGTACAAAAGTTACCTTACGCGATGCTAATGTTTAAAAGCAGCTAGTATGCTCCACCCTTTCTCGCACTTGTGCATTCCTGGCAGATAGTTAAGAAATCTTTGTACCCTTGTGCACCAGACCAGATGACAGCACTGCGTTACAGAGGTTCAATGTGCCAGAGCAATCGTGCAAATTGCTCGTTTTTAACCTTGAGTCAGGGCACTTTGCAGAAATCTAGAACAAAGCCATTGATAGTTTCTCCCCTATAGCACAATACTCAGAAATCTTATACTTTAGGGAGGTACTGTGGTTATTGTTCCTGCTTTGGTCGTTATTTGCCAAGACAGAATTTTTTTTTACAAAATTAAGTTTTTTTCACATCTGAAAGTTTGCATCTTTTCAAGTGATATTTGAAGCAATTTATTCCTTGGCGAATCGGACCCAGTGCATAAACTGTATCAGGAAGCACCTCTAGAAATTGGCCCAAGCAGAATCCCAGCTGCAATGGGAACAACGGGATCTTCAGGAGCACGTTTTGATGCTTGGACAAATGGAAAGAGATCGAGGGAATATGTCATGCTTGAAGTATAATGCACTACTACTCGCATAAGTTGTAACTACTGAAGTTTGTGAATATCACGAATGTACTTTGCAAATACAACTTTAACAAAAGGAAAAGGTAACTCAGAACAAAACATGGCACGCTGTGAAAATATGGTCATAGTGTTAAGTCTGTGTGTTCTAGTTGTATTTAAGATTAATTACTGACACAGACTACAAGAATAACGTTTCAACAGGTCTTTACTAGTTGGAGGTCAGGGCTATACTAACAGCAATATCACTACACAGTACTTATATACCGGTGGTCACCACCGGTATTACGTATACAGCAGCCAGAGAAAGTAGTACATCTCTTAAGGTGGAACAGGCTTAAGTTCTCTTAAGGTGGAACAGGTTACATACACCACAATCCTCCCTTTTTAGCTTAACAGTCATATCCCCATTTAACATAACATAATAACATATATACATATATAACTTCAGGTATAAACAGTTCAAAGGTTCAGTCTCTCAGGAGGCCTTCTGATTCGGGTTGGATAATGCCTTTCAGTGGTCTCTGATTCTTGTTGCTGAGGTGACTCCTCTAGTTGGTTTCCTATGTATTGGACGTCATCATCGGGTACATTCCCTGCCGAGGTAGATGCTTCAGGTTCATTAACGTCTTCCACAGTTGTCTCTGTCGCAACCATGGGTTCGACCCTTGCTCTCGATTCTACCAGTTGATCCGCATGACGCCTTATCACATTGTTACCAATATCTACTGTGTACATCAGAGGTCCTTGTCTGGCCCGAATTGTTCCGGACTGCCATTTTTCGTTTCAATAGTCCCTTGCCAACACTGGTTGTCCTACGTCAAAACTTCGAGTGGTCTTGTTATTAATATGCCGGAACTGTTTGTTTTCCACTTCCCTCCGCACATTTGGTTTTAACAAGTCCAACCTGGACCGCAACCTCCTGTTATAAAACATCATGGCAGGACTTTGGTTAGTTACTGCATGAGCGGCGTTTCGATATGCCATTAGGAAATTGTCCACCTTGTGTTGTAGCGGAATCTGATCATCGTTCATGGCCTTTATTGCCTTTTTGAATGTTTGGACAAATCTCTCGGCCAACCCGTTTGTCGCCGGATGATATGGGGCAGAGGTATAATGTTTCACCCCATTCTTCTTTAAGAATTTTTGGAATTCTTCCGACACGAACTGTGGTCCGTTGTCCGAACATATCTGTTCTGGCAATCCGTTCCTTGCGAATATTGTTCTTAACACCGCAATTGTCTTTTCTGAAGTAGTGGTATTCATCTTGATCACTTCTGGCCATTTGGAATGTGCGTCCACCGCAATTAGGAACATGGAGTCCATGAATGGACCAGCAAAGTCAATATGTACGCGTTGCCATGGGGCTGAAGGCCATTCCCATGGGTGTAGCGCTGCGATCGGAGGTGCATTTTGCACTTTTTGGCACCCAGCGCAGCTTTTCGTCAACTCCTCTATCTGTTGGTCAATACCCGGCCACCATACATAAGCCCTAGCAAGACTTTTCATCTTAACTCCCCCCAGATGACCTTCATGCAGTTCCTTTAGAACTCTTTCCCTTAACTTGGGAGGAATAATCACTCTTGTCCCGTACATCAAAGTACCATGGCAGACGGACAGCTGGTCTCGCCTTGCCGAGAATGCCGGTAACAGAGGATCACCATGTGTTGGCCATCCCTTCACTGTCACCTCGTAGACTCGGGACAGTGTCGGGTCGTTCCTGGTTTCTCTTTCAATACTTGCATTGGTGACTGGTAAACACTCGATGATGGTCGAATGAAATAACTCAACAGGGTCAACTTTCGTCGTCTCTTCTTCTTCAGGTAGTGGCAGGCGTGACAGCCCATCAGCATTGTCATGCTGCTTTGTACCTTTGAATTCTATTTGATATTGATGTGCCCCTAGGAAAAGGGACCATCTCTGGAGTCTCTGTGCTGTCATCACCGAAACACCCTTCTTAGGGTTAAAAATGGATACCAACGGCTGATGGTCTGTCAGAAGTGTGAATTTTTGGCCCTGCAGGTAATGATTAAACTTCTTCACTCCCCATACAAGGCTGAGAGCCTCCCTATCGATCTGCGCATAGTTGCGCTCAGCGGAGGTCAATGATCTGGATGCAAACGCGACTGGCCTTTCCGTGCCATTTGGCAACTTGTGTGAGAGTACTGCCCCAATACCATATGGAGAAGCATCACAAGCCAACCGAATAGGCAGTGTCGGGTTGAAGTGAGCCAACACTTCCTCTGAGGTGATCAATTCTTTGCTTTTGCGAAATGCCTTCTTACAGTTTTCGCTCCATTCCCATGGTACCCCTTTCTGTAAAAGAGCGTTCAGCGGGTGCAGTACCGTGGATAGATTCGGTAGAAACTTATGGTAATAGTTAATCAATCCTAGAAACGACCTCAACTGAGAGACATTATCCGGAGCGGGAGCCTTTACAACTGCCTCTATCTTGTCAGGAGACTTATGAAGCCCCTCCCGGTCAATGACATGACCACAGTACGAGATCCGCTTCGGAAAGAACTCACATTTCTGCCGATTAACTCGAAGTCCATACTCTTTCAGTCTGTTGAGCACCAGTTCCAAGTTTGCGAGGTGTTCTTCATCACCATCTCCTGTAATCAGAATATCGTCCAGGTAACATTGTGTGCCTGGAATTCCCTGTAATACCTGCTCCATGGCCCTCTGCCAAATTGCTGGAGCCGATGCCACTCCAAAAACCAGCCTATTATACCGGTACAAACCTCTATGCGTGTTGATCGTGAGGTACTGGCGTGACTCTTCTTCAACCTCCATCTGCAAGTACGCCTGCGCCAGGTCTATCTTGGTGAAGTGTTTCCCGCCAGACAAGGAAGCAAAAATATCCTCAATCCGCGGAAGCGGATACTGCACCGTGTGAAGCACCGGATTAACGGTGATCTTGAAGTCTCCACAGATGCGAACCTTCCCTGGTTCTCCTGGCTTGTTGCTCGAAGGACGTTTCATAACGGGAACAATGGGCGTAGCCCACTCACTCCAATCTACCTTAGACAGTACACCTGAACGTTCTAGCGCTTCCAGTTCCGCTTCTACAGCAGGTCGTATTGCATAGGGTACCGGTCTGGCTTTGAAAAACTTTGGGTGTGCATGTTCATCAATCTTGATGTTTGCCGTAATTCCTCTCAGTGTTCCCAGTCCCTGCTGGAACACCTCTTTAGCATCATCCAATATTCTGGACAATCGTTTAGGTTTGACATCTGTTTCCCCGGAATCTACCGTTAGTGCCTTTAAGGAGTGCCAGTCCATATTCATTTTCCTAATCCACTCCCATCCCAGTAGTGGTGGACCTCCTTCAGGTAGCACATATAAGTCCATTACTTGGCTTTCTTTGCCCTTGTGGACCATTTTTACCTCTATCTTTCCGATGGGGTGCACTCTTTGCCCCGTGTATGTTTTCAATATAATCTCCGTATCCCGTAGAGGAATATGTTGGAATAACCTTTTGTAATCTTTCTTATTCATGACCGTCAATGCCGATCCAGTGTCCAATTCCATCTTTACTTGGACACCTGCTATCTGAAGAGTGACCCAAATTGTCTGGAGATCTGCATCCTTACCAACGTTGTGTACTCTTAAGCTACTCAGTTCATTACTGCTGGCGTCTGAATCTGACTTCTGATTGTTCGAACTGTTCTTTGTCACCTTGTGTACCTTTATGTATTTTCCTTGCGGTGACTTTTTGTTGCTGGTCTTCTTTCCTGACCGGCATACTTTAGCTATGTGGCCAAGCCTGCCACACGTTCTGCATTCTTGGTTTTTAAACCAACACTGGTTCTGATCGTGCGTTGTCTTTCCACAACGATAACATTTTACAGTACTCAAAACCAATTGATTTGTACTGAGTTCCGGTGACCGTAGCTGCATTACTGCCGTGCCTCTCGCTGCGGCTTCGTGTGATGCTGCCATAGTGACCGCTTTCTCAAGCGTCAGCTCATTCTCCTCGAGCAGTCGCTTTTGTGTATCTTCTTTTAATAATCCACACACAAATTTATCTCTTAGCGCATCTGTTAGTCCCGTTCCAAACTGACAGTACTTTGCTAGCTTACGCAATTCCATTAAATATTCAGCATTGCTTTCATCTTTCAGCTGCTTTCTGCTGTAAAATTTAAATCGTTCCGCTAGCATCAGCGGCGTGGGGTTTAGATGATTTCTCAGGACAGTAACAATCTCCTCGAACGTCTTCTCCACCGGTTCATCTGGTGATAAAAGGTGTTTCAATTGCCCGTATGTCTTTGCACCCATTAAGTTTAATAAAGTTAGTGCTTTCTCATCATCTGGGATTTTATTTGCTTTACAATAATTTTGTATGCGTTCTACATACGTGGCCCAATCTTCGATGTCGCTATCAAAGGTATTAATGTTCCCATGTTTAGGCATCGTTGCAATTTTTTTTTTAGTGATTTCCCTTTTTCCAAGATGGCGGCTTCCCGCTCTTGTCTTCGTCCTCCGCCTACAAAATGGCGGTTTCCCGTGCTTGGCAGTCTTTCCCGCGCTCGTCTTCTTCACCCGCTGGCTGCAATGGCGTTTGGCGTGCCGCTGCTGCTCCCCTTTCCCAGCGGTTAGTAACGCCCCCGACGCTGTCTCCACTTCACCGCGGCTCCCTCGGGCATTCACGCTTCCCCGATGTCGCGCCTCGCAGCCCTTCTTGCAGCCCGGTTATTAGCACCGGCTGCGTTCGCCTTCACCGCGGCTCTCGCGCCTTCAGTCGCCCCAGACGCTGCGCCTTTTTGGCCCGAATGCGGCCCAGCCCTTATCACCAGCCGCGATGTCCCTGCGCTGCACCTTTCGGCCCGAATGCGGCCCGGCCCTTATCTCCGGTCGCGATCGATCTCACCGCCCTTATTCCTCCGTCTTCCCTCCCCGTCTGTACAGCCAACGCGGCCGACTTTCTGCTCGCGTCGCTGACCGACTTACCCACCACCGAGGTAGAAGGAAGATAGCTGACTGCCGCTGATGGAGGCTTCGAGTTCAGGATATCTTCTGCACTCCGGGTTCTCGATGCCTGCCGCGCGACGTGTCTTCCAGCAGGGTGATGAGGGTGGATGCCTCTCTTCGACGCCCGTTCTGTGGACGAAGCCGCCGTGGATATAAACTGCCGCAGGGTAAGAATCGGACTCGTCGCCCCTGTTAAGTCTGTGTGTTCTAGTTGTATTTAAGATTAATTACTGACACAGACTACAAGAATAACGTTTCAACAGGTCTTTACTAGTTGGAGGTCAGGGCTTTTCTAACAGCAATATCACTACACAGTACTTATATACCGGTGGTCACCACCGGTATTACGTATACAGCAGCCAGAGAAAGTAGTACATCTCTTAAGGTGGAACAGGTTACATACACCACACATAGTATTTAAAAACCTGGCCCTCTAGTCATTTATGTTATGCTCCTACTGTGTTGGGATTTTTGGTCAATCTTTCTGACACTCAAACAAGTTAAACGGTTGTGAACGGCTATTCTGTCACTATTCCAAAATGATGCAAGGGATTTTGGTTATCCTGTCATCTTTGGTATTAGACGTTATGGGGGAATCTTTTCCCTTGTCTCATCTCCCATCTGCTATAGAATATATGGAGCTGAGACACCGGGGAGGGGGCGCGGGTAACTTTAACCCCAAAAAACGGGTGGGTTTGGGTCGGGCGGGAAGTGAAAATGTTAAAAATCTGAAACAGGAACCTAACCCGCCCGGAACCCGTCCACCTCTGGTTTTAATGGAGGTGGGACGAGGGGCCGGCAACCAATCGCTATTGGGAGGCGGTGAAACATTTTCAGGAGGCTGCGTGCCTTCATTTTAACACGGTTTCTATTTTTAACTCATTAGGTAAAAGGAGGTGAGAAGGGCTGGATCCACCAGCTCAGAGCCTTTACAGCACTGCTTATGGGCCAGGAAGAGCAGGGGTGTGTCCTCCAGGCCCAACAAGCTAACCTGTAAACCCGCCCCCCACCTCCACGATCTCCTGCTGAGCCCTCCAATCACCGATCCTCCCACATGATCACCGCCACCCCAATTACCGACCCCCGATCTCCCCCGCGATTTCTGACTCTCCCCTGAATGGATCGCCGGCCCCCACCACCACCCCCGGACCGATCCCTGACCCGCCCTCCGATCTCTCCATGACCCCAGGGATCTTCGACACCACCCCCCCCCCCGCCCCCACGATCACCCCGACCCTCCCAAACACGCTCTACCCATCCCGTCCACGATCTCTACCCCCAACAACCACTAAACCTACCTGCTCCTCTTTCCCCGCCCAACAGTCGGCCAAGCCTGTCAATCAGGCTGATTTCCAGGCAGGGAATCTGTTTTCTAAATAAAACCTCGCGCGCCATGGGGTTAAAACTCCACGGCATTTCTGACCATAACTTCTCCCCACCCCCGCTCCGAAACCCCACCTCAGTCAATATTGGGGCCCATGAATGAAGGAGAAAAAGAGAGAAACTGGAGACTCACAAAAAACAAACAAATGAGACAATATGGATGAGCATAAATCTGTCATAAAAGCTTTCAAAATATTTTCTCCTGGATCATGACATGGAATAGTTTCTACACCAGCCCAGCATCTTTTCAAACCCAGATCAGTATTTAGTACTCCCAAGAAGAATCTTACCAATTTTCGTCAATTTTGTAGACCTGACCACTATTCTCACCAGAGTGCTGGTTACATATATCCATCCCTTTACCTCTACATGTCCATGAAACCATATAATACAACTTATTAGAGACTATTTCAGTTTCGACTTCAAGACCTGTAACCCTTGAATAAAATAAGATTGTGATTTAGAATCATAGAATAATACAGCACAGAAGGAGGCCATTCGGCCCATCGAGTCTGCACCGGCTCTTTCGAAGAGTAATCCAGTTAGTCCCACTCCTTCGCTCTTTCCTCATATCCCTGCAATTTTTTCTCCTTCAAGTATTTACCCAGTTCTCTTTTGAAGGCTACTATTGAATCTGTTTCCACCACCCCATCAGGCAGTGCATTCCAAATCCTAATCACTCGTGTTTTCCCTCATGTCGCCTCTGGCTCTTTTCCCAATCACCTGAAATCTGTGCCTTCCGGTTATCGACCCTTCAGCCACTGGAAACACTTTCTCTTTATTTACTCTATCTAAACCCTTCATGATTTTAAACACCTCAATCAAATCTCCTCTTAGCCTTTTCTGCTCCAAGTTGTTTTCCTTTTGGTACTTCATGGAACGGTTTACTATTGTGAGGCTGATCCCATTCCCTCGTGCTGTTGGATAGAGAAGTATTGACTTCAGGAGAATCTGCAAACTTAGGAAGTTTCTGTGTGGATCTATATGCACGTATTTATAGAATAGATATTCTGGGCATTTACAAACTCCACGACATTTGGACCATATCTCCTCTTACCCCCCAACCCCCCCCCCCCCCCCACCCACCACTCCAACTGAACAAACTGAACAAAGGTGAGTCTTCCTGATGGCTCGGTGGAAGGACAGCAAATGTGCGTGTGCCAGTATCTCAGCAGGAGAGAAAGACTTGAGAGTGGAGGGGCAAACACAGCTAAGATATATTTTCCACTGTTTGGAGGATCGGTAACCCTGATCTTTCCACTGGAAGAAATATGTCATCTTTTTAGACAAAAGGCTAACGGTAGAAAGTTGGCCAATCCTGGCTGACCTGTTTTACGCTCTCAAACAGATTTACAGTTACTTAAGTAGGAAAATCAATGCTAAAGGACATTAGCCGCTGAGAGTGGGGAAATGGAAAGTTGCATCTTGTAGCTGACCCACATTACTGCAGAAATCTACTGCACCAACATTTAGTTTGCTGGTTTCCTGGCCTTTCCATCCCCTTTTAATGGCAACTGCTAGCAACAGAAAAGAGGCAGATATCTAACACCTATTACATAATAGCACAAGAGCAAGAGAAAACGTCAGGTAGCCCATCAAGCCCACTCCATGCAGAGTCCATGAATGATTAGGTGTCACAGACTTCCCTCCCACACCACCTGCTGATCCCCTATTTTAGAGAATGCTAATTTCCTTCCCCTACTCCCCCTGAAAAAATAAAATAAAGCAGTGTTGTTAAATATCTTGATAATCTTCAATTCTGCATCTCAACAGATATCAATCTACATACGTTTTAAAGGTGCCAATTGACCCCCAAATCAACTACCCCTCTGGGAGCTTGTTCCATACAGCCACTGTACTATGGGAAGATTTTTTTTTCTAATTTTTGTTACCTTCTAAAGAGAGTTGGATATCTACTTGTAAAGGAGAAATTTGCAGGGCTATGGAGAAAGAACAGGGGAGTGGGACTAATTGGATATCTCTTCATAGAGCCGGCACAGACACGGTGGGCCAAATGGCCGCCTTCTGTGCTGCATGTTTCTATTCTTTAACCTTGCTCAAGACATATGAATTTTAGTAGCTCTGTCCTCTTGTCTTGTGCGTATTGTCCAACGTAAGTAGTTTGTTTACTTCCACCTCACCTAGATCTTTCATTGATTTCAAGCCCTATATCAGGTCTCCCTTCAGTCTTCTTTTCTGCAAAAACGTGAGTTATCACTTAAGCCTTTCTTGATAACTCAGTCCCCTATGGCCAAAGATCGTCTTTCTATTAGGGAATGTCCTCAGTTTTGTACCGAATTTCTCCCCTATAACACAATACTCAGAAGACCCACCTATCGGGTCCCTGCTCCTCCACTGAGCTGCTCCGGTGATGTAAGTTATTGGGACCATTCACACGTGTCATGGAGTGGCTCCCACGCGCCATGGCAGCAGCACTTCGGAACTGCCAGGAAACCAATGAAGAGCTACTTGAGCCAAAATAAAAATCGTTGTGGGCTGAGAGAGAGATGGAGAGGTTTATAGAGGGAGTTCCGCAGAACATAACGGAAGAAACTGAAGGCTTTGCCATGAATGGTGAGAGGAAGGGGTAACACAAGGAAGGTTGGAGTTAAAGGAAAGAAGTGTTTGGGTAGAGATCATAGGGATGGAGGAGATTGCAGAGATAGAGTTACATAGGAACGTAGAAATCGCTAAATGAAATACGACCTAGGTCCATCTAGTTCATCTTCCACCATCCTGGTACTCGCATATTACAACAGTAATTACAACAGTGTTGACTAATCATGGCAATGAGTCTCTATCAATTAGTCAACAATAGACTCAGATATGAGGTGGAAAAAAACCCTAGTGGTGGAAAGCTTTTGGAACCAAAAATCTAGTCATCTGTTCCTCCCAAGCATGATACACCAACCATATGCCATGCTTGAAGATGAGAAGAATTTTAACTGTAATGTTTTGGTGGACTGGGAGCCAATGTATATCAGTGAGGATGATGATGATAGGAAAGCAGGACTTAATGCAGGACACAATATGGATGGCCAAGTTTTGGACAAGCAGCAGTTTAAGGATGGTGGAGGAGGAGAGGCCCGCAAAAAGATTGTGAGAGAGAGAGTGTGTAGGCAACAAAGGCATTTATCAGGGTTTTCCACCCAGAGAGAGACTGAGGTAGAGGCAGAGGTGGGCAATGCTAAAGAGGTGGAAGTGATGGTGATGGTTAAAATCTGGGGTTTAAAGCTCAGCTCAAGGTCACATAGGGGACCAAAGTTACAAAGAGTCTTGTTCGCCTTGTCAGAATGGCCAAATGGACGATGGAAATGGTGAAAAGGGCATGGAGTTTGGGCCAGGACCGAAGACGATGATTTTGCTCTAGGTTTCTGTATAGATGAGGGTATATTGGCCCAGATTTTGCGGTCAGCGGTGAACAAATGGCGCTCGCCGTTTGTGACACTTACAGCTGCCCAGGAACTTTTTCTGGGCTTTTGAGCGGCAACTTACAGTATTTAGGGAGCCTTGCCAGCATGGCGCCCTCTACAGGGGCTCTGTGGTATGTGTGAGCAGGACAAGCAACAGTGTTTCTCTTCAACCCATCAGATTGAAGAATCCTCACTGAGCCAAGCAGAGGGGAATTTTAACCCTTAAAAACGGGTGGGTTGGGGTTGGGTGCGATGTTAAAATGTTAAAAATCTCGAACCCACCCACTCCCAGTTATAATGGAGGCAGGTGGGGGGGACTGGCAACCAACCCAATCCCAGGAGGCGGGTTGGTCATTTAAATATTCTAATGAGGCTGCATGCCTCAGATGTAGTCTCCATTTTACATTTAACCTGGCAGCTAAGGGGAGGTGAGGACTGCTGGATCCAGCAGGTAAGCGTCTTTCCACTTACCTGCTGGATTCAGCTTAAATGCTCCCTCCCACCCCACTCCACACCACCCCCCCCCACTGCGATCGGACATCCCCCCCTGAGCCACAATCTCCCCACAACCCAGGAATGAGACTGAATACTTGTAAAATTACATTTTCAGTGCCAGAGAGGTTGTTTGGCAGTAATTAAGACTTATCACACCGTTAAAAAACCACTTACACCTGAATGCACCAGCCCTAACTTTTTCTGGCGTGTTTAGTGGGTAACTAGTGGATAAGTGCAGCAACTTCACACCCATACGTGGATTTCAATGCCAAGGCTATCGGCGAGATACCGGTGTAGCGAAGCTTTTGGAGGAGCAGGGCAAATCAGACAGTAACTTCCGGATTTCCGCATTTTACTGCGCATTTGCATACTCCGGAAGTTGCTCTCCGATTTACTCCATAATAACAGGGAGCGCTGTTAGCCTCATCGTTATTCCTATCACAAAATCCAGGACAACGTTGCAGATCTCAGGACAGCAAGTTAGAAAGTCTCATTTTGCACAACATTATGACTTTGTGTGCCAGTGATTAGCTTTTAATGTGATCACATTAAATGCAAGTAGTTCCATGCTGTTCCCAGCACTGTGCTTTTCCTGGCCCCCTTTATTGATCCATTCTCAATTGGTTGTTTATTTTAAAATCAAGGAACGAAGGTTGTGGGTTCCAGTCCCACTCCAAAGACTTGATCACAAAATCTAGGCTGATGCTCCAGTGCAGTGCTGAGGGAGCACTGCACTGTCGGAGGTGCTGTCTTTCGGATGAGACGTTAAACCGATGCCCCGTCTGCTCTCTCAGGTGGATGTAAATTATCCCATGGCACTATTTTGAAGAGGAGCAGGGGAGTTCTCCCCGATATCCTGGCCAGTATTTATCCCTCAAGCAACATTACTAAAACAGGTTATCTGCTATCTATCACATTGCTGTTTGTGGGACCTTGCTGTGCGCATATTGGTTGTGTGACTCCCTACATTAGAACAGTGACTTCACTTCAAAAGTACTTAATTGGCTGTAAAGCACTTTGGAACCTCCTGAGGTCGTGAAAGGTGCTATATAAACACAAATCTTTCTTCCTTTACTGTATGTCACAATATTTTCTAACAAGGAAGCTTTTGAGGCAAATTATAGTCCAGTATTTCCTCAGAACCACTCCCTCACTGCTGCCATAACTTCACCGGAAGTGCTACAAAAACCCCATTCACATACATAAATTTCTGGTGTAAAGTCAAGATTAGGGGCACCAATTTTGATGGCGGTATCCCGTGTCCAATTCCCTCTCCCCTCAGAGGTATGCCAGCTGCTAAATTGCCATCCAGCCACTTCCAAGTCTGAACAAGAATTAGAACGGTGAATTCAATGTCAAATCAGGTACAGAAAGAAAAATAAAGAGAGGGAAAGAAAGAGTGGATTAATAGAGAGAGAGAAAAGAGCGACAGAAAGAAAATGCTTTTTAAAATTAATTTTATAAATCTCCAACAACAATTAAAATCTGAAGGAATGAGACTCCACACTTGTAATCATTAGTTTTCAGTGCCAAAGATGTTGACTGGCAGCAATTAACACTTATCACATCGTTAAAAAGGAATTAGACTTGAAATGACTTGACTTAACTTTCTATGACTTGGTACCTACCGTTCAAGTACAGGAACTTCACGTCTCTCAATGCATTTGAATGGGCAGCCAATAGTTGCTGTTTCCAATTGTGTGCTATGTTTATACAATGGAATCAAGATAACTTTGAAATCAAATAATGTGTTAGTATTTTTAAATTTGGTCTTAATGGGAATTGTTTCAAGGGCAGGGGAAGTTCAAACATTTCCCATCTGAACTGCATCTCCTCAGACGTGATTAGTTTGTAAACCAGCATGTCGACCTGCTATGTCATCTTAATTCAACCTGAAAGAATCCATGTGTACAAAAACTAATACTGTCGCATGACACATGTAAACTGAACTTGCAGTTCTGATAGCACAAACAAAAGATTTAAACATATTGTGAGAAATTACATGTCTCATGTAAATAGGATGTATGCTATGTGGGGATAAATGTTTGTGTTCATTGATGTCAGTGGTGTAGAATGGAGTGCGTCAACAGTATTTTGGACAGTGACAATGCTGCTACATCAGGTATGACACAGATTGGATTCCAGTCAAAGCTCCCTTTGCTTTGCCTCAGCAATTTACCTTTACCTCAACTTCAGACAAGCACGTCCAAACTGCACCAGTGCCAAATTTCAATTTCCCCCACCGCCTGTCCTTATGCTTCCTCTAAAAGTGGATGGGAATTCTCTTTCGATTACTGCAAAATTTTGTGCTATGGGCTATCCCCAAATAGGAACTGGGTTGAGGCTGCCAGAACTTAATCCACTACAGTTGTCAGACAGCAGATCCGTCAAGATCAGGCTTAAGAGCCCACAAGTGAAAACATCGTTCTAACTCACCCAATATAACCGAAGATTTAGGGCACGAACGGGAATGTAAAGGTCAGGAAATCCGGCAGAAATCATATCTGCCAGATTCCCACTGGGGTTTTCCATCTTCCTGGCGAGTGTAGGACAGGCATCCGAAGCACCTGCCGGAAGCAGGTGGAAGCTTCATTAGGGAGTATGCAAAAGCAGGTGGGAAAAACCACGGCACCATTTTCTGGCGCATGGGCGTGCTGAATATTCTTAGCCACCCTCTTTCTCTTAATATACTTGTAAAAACCTTTAGTGTTGTCCTCAATAACCCTCAAGTTTTTTCTCGTGCTGCCTTTTTGCAGCTTTTACCACTTTCTTTGTATGCATTTAAGGGGAAGCTAGATGAGTACACCTGTAGAGAGGGCTTTAAACTAACTAGTGGGGGGGGGAGGTTCCTAGAGAGCAAATAACACAAATGACAACAGAGAAGGTCATAGACTTAGGTAGCAGTGGGGAAATTAAAAACCAGAGCATGTCAGGAAGGGGCAGAAGGTATGGAGTAAAAGGTAAAGTAATAAAAAGGGCAAAAGCAGGAACTAAGTGTCACAAAACATCTTTGAAAGTTCTCTATCTGAATGCACGTAGCATTCGTAACAAAATAGATGAGTTAATGGCACAAATAACTACATATGGGTATGATCTTGTGGCCATTACAGAAACATGGCTGCAGGGTGACAATGCCTGGGAATTAAACATACCAGGTTATTTAACGATCAGGAAGGACAGGCAGGAAGGAAGGGGAGGTGGGGTGGCTATGTTAATAAAGGAAGGAATCACTGTAATACAGAGAAATGATATTGGGTCAAAAGATCAGGACAATGAAACAGTTTGGGTGGAGGTAAGGAATAATAAGGGGAAAAAACACTAGTGGGCGTAGTCTATAGGCCTCCGAACTGTGGCAACTCTGTTGGACGGAGTATCAATCAGGAAATAGTTGAGGCTTGTAATAAGGGAACATCTATAATTATGGGGGATTTTAACTATCATATTAATTGGACAAATCAAATTGGGCAGGGCTGCCTTGAGGATGAGTTCATTGAGTGTATTAGGGATGGGTTTCTTGAGCAGTATGTAACTGAACCGACCAGGGGGAAAGCAACCTTAGATCTGGTCCTGTGTAACGAGACAGGATTAATTAAAAATGTCCTAGTAAAGGATCCCCTTGGAATGAGTGACCATAACATGGTTGAATTCCATATTCAATTAGAGGGTGAGAAGGTTGGATCTCAAACAAGCGTGCTAAGCTTGAATAAAGGAGACTATGAAGGTATGAGAGCGGAATTGAGTAGAGTGGATTGGGAAAATAGATTAAAGGGTAAGACGATACATGATCAGTGGTGTACATTTAAGGAGTTATTTTACAACTTCCAAAAAATATATATTCCACTGAGAAGAAAAGGGTGTAAAAGAAAAGACAGCCATCCATGGCTAAGTAAAGAAATTAAGGATAGTATTTGACTAAAAACAAGGGCATATAAGGTAGCCAAATCTAGTGGGAGGATAGAGGATTGGGAAAACTTTAAAAGACAGCAAAAAATAACAAAATGATTGATGAAGAAAGGGAAGATAGATTATGAAAGTAAATGAGCAAAAAATATGAAAACAGATAGTAAGAGTTTTTATAGTTATATAAAAAGAATAAGGGTGGCTAAAGTAAATGTTGGTCCCTTAGAGGATGAGACCGGGAAATTAATGGTGGGAAATATGGAGATGGCAAAAACACTGAATGAATATTTTACATCAGTCCTTACAGTAGAAGACACTAAGAATATCCCAACACTGGACAAACAGGGGGCTAAAGGGGGGGAGGAGCGAAACACGATCAAAATCACTAAGGAAGTGGTACTCGGTAAAATAATGGGACTCAAGGCGGATAAATCACCTGGACCTGATGGCTTACATCCTAGGGTCTTGAGGGAAGTGGCGGTAGGGATTGTGGATGCATTGGTAATAATTTTCCAAAACTCCCTGGACTCGGAAATGGTCCCGGCAGACTGGAAAACTGCTAATGTAACAC
Organism: Somniosus microcephalus; assembly: GCF_052327205.1. Classification (NCBI taxonomy): domain Eukaryota; kingdom Metazoa; phylum Chordata; class Chondrichthyes; order Squaliformes; family Somniosidae; genus Somniosus; species Somniosus microcephalus. The sequence goes on along the minus strand of NC_140991.1, from coordinate 45,516,481 downwards.
CTTTATTTAAAAAGAGCAGTAGACAGAAGGCTGGAAACTATAGACCGGTTAGCCTAACATCTGTGGTAGGTAAAATTTTGGAGTCCATTATTAAGGAGACAGTAACAGGACATTTGGATAATCATAATTTAATAGGACAAAGTCAGCATGGTTTTATGAAGGGGAAGTCATGTTTGACAAATTTGCTGGAGTTCTTTGAGGAAGTAACGTTTAGGGTGGATAAAGGGGAACCAGTGGACGTAGTGTATTTAGACTTCCAAAAGGCATTTGACAAGGTGCCACACAAAAGATTATTGCTTAAGATAAAAAATCACAGGATTGGGGGTAATATTCTGGCATGGATAGAGGATTGGCTATCTAACAGAAGGCAGAGAGTTGGGATAAATGGTTCATTCTCAGACTGGCAATCAGTAACTAGTGGTGTTCCGCAGGGGTCGGTGCTGGGTCCCCAACTCTTTACAATCTATATTAACGATTTGGAGGAGGGGACCGAGTGTAACATATCAAAGTTTGCAGATGATACTAAGATGGGGGGGAAAGTAGTGAGTGAGGAGGACATAAAAAACCTTCAAGGGGACATAGACAGGCTAAGTAAGTGGGCAGAGATTTGGCAGATGGAATACAATACTGGAAAGTGTGAGGTTATGCACTTTGGCAGGAAAAATCGTAGAGCAAGTTATTATCTTAATGGCAAGAAACTGGAAAGTACTGAAGTACAAAGGGATCTGGGGGTCCTGGTGCACGAAACTCAAAAGGTTAGTATGCAGGTGCAGCAAGTGATTAAGAAGGCCAATGGAATGTTGGCTTTCATTGCTAGGGGGGTAGAATATAAAAATAGGGAGGTATTGCTTCAGTTGTACAAGGTATTGGTGAGACCGCACCTGGAATACTGCGTACAGTTTTGGTGTCCATACTTAAGAAAGGACATACTTGCTCTCGAGTCAGTACAAAGAAGGTTCACTCGGTTAATCCCGGGGATGAGGGGATGGACATATGAGGAGAGGTTGAGTAGATTGGGACTCTACTCATTGGAGTTCAGAAGAATGAGAGGCGATCTTATTGAAACATATAAGATTGTGAAGGGGTTGGATCGGGTGGATGCGGGGAAGATGTTCCCGATGATGGGTGAAACTAGAACTAGGGGGCATAGTCTTAGAATAAGGGGCTGCTCTTTCAAAACTGAGATGAGGAGGAACTACTTCACTCAGAGGGTGGTAGGTCCATGGAATATGCTGCCCCAAAAAACTGTAGAAGCTACATCATTACATAAATTTAAAACAGAAATAGACAGTTTCCTAGAAGTAAAGGGAATTAAGGGTTATGGGGAGCGGGCAGGAATTTGGACATGAGTCTAGGTTCGGATCGGTCATGGCCCTGTGGGTAGCGGAGCGGGCCCAGGGGCCGTGTAGCCTGATCCTGCTCCTATTTCGTGTGTCTAATTCTGTTAGATGCAGGAGATGGTTCTGTGATAGTGGATTGGCAGTTAGGATCAGATCAGCCATGATCTTATTGAATGGCGGAGCAGGCTCAAGAGGCCGATTGGCCTACTCCTGCTCCTATTTCTTATGTTCTTATGTTCACCCGCAACCCAACATCTGCAGAGAAAGGTGAGAAACCTCACCCTGGCCGACACTGTTGATAGAGGTTCATCTTCCCATCTGCACCAGCAGACCTCCCAGTGGCATCAACAATGGGATGTGAATACCTGTCAAACCCTTCTGCTGGGAGGTTCCTCAGAATCTTTACATGGTGTTACATGAAAGAAAGCTCGCCAGGATGACCAGGGGCCAGTGTTTCCTGCCTGGCCGCACCTGCCAAGATGTCGGCAACTGTTCCTGCGGGCCCTGGTGAGCCACCTGGGAATGACTGCGGCGAGCTGCCTCCTCAGTGCCTGGATCACCGCCGCAAGGACACCCGTGGCCACAATGTGGCACAGAGCCTGCACTTGTGCAGAGACGCTAAGGGTCCATTGTGGCCTCGAAGCTGGTTGCGCCTATTCCTGCAGTGATGCTGCAGTGCTGACCCACGGGATGATGCTGCAGAGTGGCATTTCTTGCCATTGCTCCTCCTGAGCCCACAATCTGGGTTGCTGCAGGTCCGTCCAATGCCCCGCTCCTCGCATGCCCGCCCCTCCACCAGGCCAGGCTTTGACTGACAGCCACCTCAACATTAGTAAAGTTAACAAATAGAGTTGCTGGCTTCACTGAAGGACGGGGGTGGGGGGTGATATTGACTTGAGTTCCCTGAACCTCAGCGAGGTGCAGCGTAGGAGCAGATTGAGCTTCTCCCGATGGGCCATCACAGAAAGCTGCAGAACGCCACAGCAGGAGCTGCTGCCCACTACCACAGCTGGCGCTGCACTGCCCGTGGCATTTAAGCCCTGACCTGCTGTGCATCAGGGTCATTTCAGGCTGCAGCTGGAGACATACATAACACCAGTCGGGCTGCATATAACCGATCGCAGAGGTGCTGTGTCTGCCAGGGTTAATGAATTGATCGCCTTTCCCCAGGACCCAGCAGGAAAGGGCTGTGAGCTGTGCAGCCACTCCCATGTGTGCAGGGTGCCAACACACTGGTAAAACTCTTGGGCCTAGAAATTCGGTGGAGCCCCAAACGGGGCGCCAAGCTCACCTGGGCGCCGGAATTACCGCTGCGAACGGAGCAGTTGCGCCCGCCGGAAATTCAGTTGGAGTGCCCCAAGAGGGACGCGGGGCGCTGCTCGAGGCGCTGAAACTGAATATCGCAGCGCGCTGCGGTACTGCAGGCCTTCCTCCCCTTCTTAAGGGGGAGGGGCCTGCCCCAGCGCGATGACCGATCGTGAGTCCCGGCAAAAGAGCCCGGCATCGAGGAGAAGTGCCAGGCTCTCGGGACACAGCCAGCACTGCCCGGGGGGCATCAGGAGGCCGGCGACGGAAGTGCTGGCAGGCGGCCACCGAAAAAATGGCCGCCCCGCACCTCCACCTTAATTTGCGCCACTACCGCCACAGGCAGGCCTCGTGAACTGGGCGCGATTTGCGATCGGCGTTACAGAGGCGGGCGCGACCAAATATCGCGATCGGGGCAGTAGCGGGGCGCTGCGCACACCGATGACGTCATCGGTGGCGGCGCAGCGCAACAGGCTAACGCCGCCATTAGCGCCCCGCTAAATATCACGGGAGGCACGGCCAGTGGCGCTAAAGCCACTGAGTGCCCTCTTTAGGCGCTAACTGGTGGCGCAGCCCACCGAATTTCTAGGCCTTGGAGTTTAACTTCTTCAGTCACTGTAAAGCATTGGCCCAGGTTCTGGGCCTATTGGAGTTGTTGGTTGTTTCTGTTGAGTTGTCCGCTTGTCTGGCTGTGGCAGAGCTTTTTTTTAAGCTGTTTATCGGCCTTTTGCGAGTTTTCTAAGTTGGCACGTGTGCTTAAAACATGACTATTAATAGCCAAGGGTTTCACTCATTCACCGGGAGCTGTCGTTACAACACTGCTGTATGCACAAAGCTGTAATAAGGACACCATTAATCTTCGGTGCCTTCCTAAGATAAAAGGCAATGGCGGGATCAAGACCCAAACGGTGCCGTCAGTAGTGCTGGGACGTTGTGCTCTGTCGTTTCTGCTCGATTTTATGCTATGCACCAACCTTCACCTGGCAAGCTGCAGCGAGTGGCCCAACAGGGCATAGCTGGAGTCAACTCTAATGAGGATAAGTGGCTCACAGGTTTGACTGCAATGGCTGCTGACAGATTTTTGAGATGCCAGAAATTCTCTGTAGCTCAGGGCTTGCTCCAGCAATCCTGCTCCAGCTAAGGAAAGCTAGCCCTGCATTTAAACCCCATGCCTACAATGGACATCTCTGCACTGCGTGCTAGAGGGAGGGAGGGAGGGTGAGAGAGAGAGGAAGAGAGGGAGCTCCTGCAGGCGGGAGAAGGGATGCGTGGAGTTTCACAACTGGCATTCCATTCAGACATTTCGGTCTGCTGCAGAAAGCTCAAGTGTAGCTGCAGCAGCAGCCGTTGTGGTTCGGGGCATAAACAGAAATGCTTGGCTTTAAGCGCCAGAATCTCTGTTGTGCTCACAATAGAAGAGGAGCAGGGGAGTTCCCTTCCCCCGTGGAGTCCTGGTCAATACTTACCCCTCAACCAACATCACTAATACAAATGAACTGGTCGCTCACCTCATTGCTGTTTGCGGGAGCTTGCTGTGCGCAAATTAGATTCTGCGTTTCCTGCATTACAACAGTGACTACACTTCAAAAGTACCTCATTGGCTGGAAAGCGCTTTGGGACGTCCTGAGGTCATGAAAGGCGCTATATAAATGCAAGTTCTTTAATTATAGAAGACTGCCAGGGCCAGCCTAGCCACAAATCTCCTCTATTGCACAGGATGGAGCGGGCCATTCGCATCCAGTTGTTTAGGCTGCTCAGCTTTGGGTTGGACTGAGGCCAGGTGTGTGTGTGTGTGTGTGTCTTCTCTGCAGCCTTCCGCACCGGCCTGCACTATTCCATCACTGGGTGCAGCGAAGCACAGCAGACCATGGAGGCTGCTGACTGTGACAAATGCAGCTGAGCCTTTTTTAAGTGATCCCCACTTATTTGCAGTGTTTTACAGTTATCGCCACCACTTGTTTGCCTGAAAATAGCTTAAATCTGATTATTATCCAAAGAATTGAATATTGAGCCCGAACTTACTCAGCTGGAGGGATGGAATGGCTGGAAACGCCACCAGGAACCGGGTACATTGGCTTGAAATGGAATCACGCTGTGGCCATTTTACAGGCGTAAAACGCCAGTTATGGGTTAGAGCGAGCAGTGTGTGCGTGCTCATTCCAGACCGGAAGGGCACCGCCTGCCATATTGGTTAGGGCTCCTCCACAGGCGTCCTGGATATGCACTTGGAAAAGGAGTTAGACCCTTTTCATGTCAAAATAGGGGGCCTAACGCTGGTTCGAGGCCTTCTTTGCAAAAATCCGATTGCGACTGACCACATCACGTGACGTGCAAGCTGCGGTCAATTTCTTCAGCCGCTCAGCTGATCCTTAAAGGGACCGCTGGAGGCGGCGCTGGAAAGGTCAGTTTCAACTTTATTTTTTAACTTTTGCACTGCGCCTCCCGGCTCCACTTCAAATCCCCCGGCCACTGTTGGCCACAGCTTCCCCCCAATCCTTTCCTTTCCTCCCCAGACTCTCCTCAGGGATTGGCATCCGAGCCGGGCGACCCAGCGAGACCAGCAATCCGTCTCTGGTTGCATGATGTGACGCCCGCCAGTAATGAGCCATGAGGCTGGCGGACCAATTTGCCGTGGTCCTGCCGCCGGCCTCATTCGGCACCAACAGTGTGCGCAGCACTCGGCCCGCGCTTCAATTCGGACGCAATCCAATTTTTCAGCCGTTGGGTGCCAGCTTGAAACAGGCGTTTCCAGCGGCCTTGTTTTGGGGCAGAGCCTCTGTCCAAACAAGGTCAATGACACAAGAGGTGGAGGAGAGCGGGGACAGGTCTGGGTGGGCGAGGGCTCATTGCGTTGGGAGTTCCTGTCACCCTGGCCCTAATGGGGTCCAGCGTAAGTCTGGAGGCCAGTACGCCAAGTTAGTTGAAGTGTTCCACCCTCCAAAAGGGCACAGGTAGATTCTTGGGGAGGGGGATTGTGGGAGGGTCAGGCCCCCCGGGAAGTGGCCTGGACACCCGAAGATGAAGGTTGATTTTTCTTTTTAATTTTGAGTATCTGTCTCCTTGGTAATGGCGCCAAAAGGGGCAGAAAATTCTTTTCTAGTTGAAGGGAAATGGGGCACTTCCCTCCAGTGGCACCAGAATCTCCAGCAGCGCGGGGCTGCCAGGTGCCCAAGACGCTCCCATAGTGGCACGGGTGCCCACCAGGGGAACGCAAAGTGAGGTGCCCGCCCATTGATGCTGCAGGTATGATCCAGTAATGAGTGCTGGGATCATCGCCGACGGATTTTCAGGCCCACTGTCTCTACCTGAGGACAGCTTTATAGGATTCAATAGAGTAACGGTGGGTGGATAGCGTCAATGTCAAGCTTTCTGTTTCTGAAAGGCAATACAATGCTTGTTTTGCTGCAAGAATTTGAGAATTGCTGACATTGCTTCATTCTGGCCGAATGGTGCATTTCACAGCTGCTCTCTGCATTGTCACCAAGACTCCTCAAACTTTGTTGCTGATGATTTCACTGCAGTACAGCACTTCAAGCTGCAGTCGCAATGGTGTAGAACACAATCGAGTATTAATACTATCAATTAGGAATTTTATTTTAATACCTGCATTTATGTAGCACCTTATCGTGCTGTCAGAACTTCTCAAACTCCTTCACAGGATAAATTACTTTTGTGGATATGAACCTAGGAACAGGAGCAGGCCCTTTCGCCCCTCACTGTAGCGCAGTGATGGTTATTATGTGACTGTAGATGGCAGTCGTCTGTGCCAGTAATGTCTCACAAACAGCAATGAGGCAAATGGCTCGGTTTTGGTGGCGTTGATTAAAGGTGAAATGTAGGCCCTGACACCAGCAGGAGAACTCCCTGCTCTTCTTCAAACAGGGCAATGTGATTTTTAATACCCGCCCGAACAGGCAAACAGAATCGCAATTAAACATCTCAAGTGAGGGATGGCACCTCCCACAATGCAACGCAGGTGACCAAATGCTTGGCCGGTATTTTGCTGGCCACGTCAACCCACAGCCTTCCGACCTTGGGGGAGGGGCGGGGTGGGTAGGCCCTAGGCAGTGCTGCCAAATGAGCCGAGCTGACACATTCTCCCATTCCTTTTTTCTTCCTCCAGTTTGTTCTCCTCCTCCTGTTCTGAAGACAGTGACTCATGCTGGGGTATGGTTCCATTGCGCCACCAGGCCTCCAGTCCCTCACCGAACCGAGTACTCTTCATGCATGAGCCGAGACAGTAAGTGTCAATGAGCTTTTCAACCATTGGGGGGCATCACAGCCAATCCCAGCATCTATGCCTACACACACTAGCAGAACTCACTGATCAGGAGCAGGACCCCAGGCTAGTTTTTGCTTTTCCACCCATCCTTATCCCAGGGATACTATACCCTAGAAATTACAGTGTGCAATATTAATGTCTCTGGAATTCCCTCCCCAAACCTCTCCGCCTCTCCACCTCTCCTTTTTTAAGACACTCCTTAAAACCTACCTTTCTAACCAAGCTTTTGGTCGTCTGTCCTAATGTCTCCTTCTCTGGCTCGGTGCCAGTGGTTTTTGTCTGATTGCGCTCCTGCAAAGTGCCTTGGGGTGTGTAAATGCAAGTTGTTGCTGTAGTAGATGAACATCGGACGCATACATATGAAATAACACTGTCTGGTAATTTAATGGATGCATTAATCTATTCAAAATAAACAGGTTAATTAACATCGCCATTAAAATAGTGGACAGCAGAAAAGGTGATATTGCACAAAGTAATTTCTACACTAATATGGATGTTTTGTCTCCACACCCACCTGTCTGTACCTGTCTTCCCATCTGTTAGATTTCTTCTCCTTGGCCTTCTCTTGCTGAATCTACTCTTCACTGATGAGCCCTTTAACCGATCCTCTAAATCTTCATATCGCTAACCTCCAGAACTTTCAAAAGACTGAGCAGTGAAGAGATATCGAGGCCGGGAGGGGGCGGGGGTGGGAGGTGGGGGGGTGGTGCAGGGGGGACCTCCTGACTGCTGGTTGTGATCTGCAGATTCCGTGACACTCAGAAGGCACAGATGGGTGTTCGACAATTTCTCATTGCTTGTTCCATTTCACAGAATTCAACGCATCTGGTATGCAGTAGAAAGCATCTTTGCACTAATTTGTCCTTTGAAACTATTTGTTTCAATTCTCACATTTTAGTCATTAAAAACTCAACTCTCCAGAACTCTTGCAGGGCTTGTGAAGCGGGCCTGTTGAGAAAGAAGCAACTGTAATATCAATAAAATATTGCACATTAAAAAAGCATGAATCTTTTTATTTAAAAAAAAGTCTTTCAGAAAAAAACATGTTAATACATGTACCAAAAACAGAAATACCTTACCTTCTTTGTGTTTAAATATAGCTAAATGATGGCTTATAATAATAATTATACTGCATCTCAAGAGACGTAGGCCAGGCTTTTATCACGTTAAACATGCACACAGCTTATAAAAACAAAGTAGCTGTGTTTAACAGCATATAAATAAATGATGTGCCGATGATGTAGCTCCTGTGTCAGTTTGCATTATTGATAAATGCCCTAAAGGAAACAATAGCCATTGCAGAGCTTGGGGTTGTAGCGTGTAAGGTACCTTCAGCTGTGTGAGGAATGCCGACTTGTGCTTTCATCTGCCAGCATCTGCAGTGGCCCAGAAGGTGCCGAGGTTTGGAACAGGTGGCACTTTGCACGACTGAGTCCCAAGGGGGGCCAACGACTGAAGCTTGTGACTTGCCATGTCTTCATACAGCTTGGGACAACAAAAACATGACAAGATGACAGATAGGAGTTTCAATATACAGTGACAAACAAATTAGTGCAAAGATGCTTTCTACTGAATACCAGATGTGTTGAATTCTGTGAAATGGAACAAGCAATGAGAAATTGTCAAACTCCCATCTGTGCCTTCTGTGCGCGATCAGTGTGTCAAGTGCTCGTGGCTTTGTGTAGTTGTCGACTGCACTTAATAAGAACTTGGCAATGTTGGGCCCGTTAATGGGTATGTTTAATGGTCAGGCCATAATTCTGTACATATATTTGGTACTTCTGTACAGGGCCTAAAGTCTCTCTTTTGACCAAGGAACAGATTTATAAATTCTAGTCAGAAGTGTCGGTTTTTCTTTTCTGCTGTGGTCAGTTTTCTGTCAGCTGTGTTTTGTTTGCTTTTCTCATCTAAAATCCTGTTTCCTTTTTACAGGAAAACCTTTTAGTTTTACCAACAGATTTGCCCCAGATAATGCCTGTAGTAATTACTTTCAGCTATCAGTGCGTTTCTCATCGGCAGTTCCTTTTACGCTTACGTTCCTCTTTCCTTCAGCCCACAGATGCTGGGACAAATTACTGACCGCAGGCTGTTTGCAGTGAAATCATTTAGCAGCACTTAAAATTAAGGAGCAGATACAAAAATAACGAGCACGCTTGCTTCTAATATAGTGTTTGAGTTCATGCGCCACCCGTCATCTCATATCGAAACTCTCACAGAGACTTTACTGTTAGGTTACATAGAATTACATAGAATTTACAGCACAGAAACAGGCCATTCGGCCCAACATGTATATGCTCCATACGAGTGTCCCCCCACCCTATTTCATCTAAACCTATCAGCCTAGCCTCCTATTCTTTTCTCTATTTCCCGTTAATAAGGGCTGATGTAAGAAAACTGCTAGGCACTTGGTCTGAGTATTAAACAAGGCTTTAATCAACTGTTTTTCAACATGGAGATCTAGTTGTGTCCTTCACTAGTTCCTGTTAAAGAATGTCCTGAGCAAGCTGGGCCCATGCCTGAGTATTTATACTCTCCCTGGACAGCGCCACCAGCAGGCCACCCAGTATTATTTCATAAGTCATTTCCACATGAATGACAAGATTCATGTCAAGGGCCACTTGCACAAGCATTCGTTGGATTGCACCAAACCAATGGACACAATTCTAATCTTCTGTCGCTACTGAGATTGTACTTTTGTCAGTAACTGGTATCACAAAGTGCCAATGGTGTTATAATTTGATTGTGAAACTGATGGATGTGTAAGCAGAGGGTCTTCGCAGAACCAAGTTCAATATAGCAATCATTATCTGCTGGTAACATTTGCAATCCATGTAAAATTTTAAGAAGATACAGTGCAATGCGGATGGATTACTTTAGCAAAGAGTGGATGAAATGGACTCCTTCGATATGTTTAAACCTCTGCGGTTCTAAACTTCTATGTGATCGAGTCAAACCCAACTCTTCAGTAGAAAAGCAAGATTTGGAATCTACTCTTCCTGATGCAACTTTAACTAGGGGGAGACATGGAAAGTGGAAGAGTATCCAGTCCCCAGTGTTATCCTCCTCTCTTTAATAAGCATCGCGCATTTCAGTTAAAGCACTTCAGATGGATCTCATCAGAAAAAAGTACTTGGGTCATTTATTATCAGCGCAGAACAAAATGCTAAAGCACAGCTGTACGTTTTAAGTATTATAAATTGAGGCTGTAATAAGCATCTTTGAAAGTGCAGTGATCTCTCTCTCCTTGTCATTCATCAATGCATTTTCAACCATGCTAGACAGTTAAAAACAGATTGTTTACCAGAAACCTCTCTGTGATAGATGAATGTATTATTTGAGAGCTTGTTCATCTCCAGGGAAAATACCTCAGAAATGTGCCTGTGACAGCAGGTGATTATTGTGTTAAATAGTCACCTGAAATCAGGTAAATATAGATAAAATGGATACCTGCCAGTAAGTTACAAGAATGGAATGAGATCAAAGGGATTCAAAGGCATTGGGATAGATACACAGAGGCCTTGTAAAGCTGTAGGTTATACATACACTTATACATAAGTGGCTATCCCTTATTTTAGCTGTCGCAGATCTCCTGTGGTATGGCTCGCTGTGAGTCGGAGGATATACTGTATTGTCTCAAGTAACATTATCAGAGCCACTGACTTATGGGGCTGGATTTTGCCAGCCCTGGGGAGGCAGGTATGGAGGCGGGACAGTTGGCAAAATGGCAGAATCTGGGGGCGGGTGCCCAACCCGCCTCCATGCCATCTTGGCAGGAGGCGGGTAGCCGTCCCGCACCGGGTCCCGTCTCCTTGGAGGCGGGAAGGGATTACAGCCACTTAACTGCCTGTAGTTAACAGGCAGATAAGAATATTATCCTCATTATGCCCACACAAGTGCGGGCTTCCTGAAGGCTCCGAAACCCACCAGGGTCACCGAGGCGAGTAGTGGGTATGCGGGGGTCGGAGGGGTGCAAAAGTGCGGTGAAGGTAAGTGGTGGGTGCAAGTGTGGAGAGATGAGTATCTGAGATAAGTTAAAAAAAGATTACTTACCTTTGTTTCATCCTGCAGGCTTCAAGAGTTGGGTATGTGGAGAGTCTCTCACCTCTGCGGCAGAGATGACAGATGGCTGCTGCATTCTCCAATGCAACAACCATCTAATTTCTGCAAAAGAAAGAGGATTGATGAGTTCTTGTATTCAAGAACTCATCAAACTACAGAGAATGTCAATGTTTGACAGCTTCACAGAGCTGTCAAATGATGACAATTCATCTGTCAAAAATCTTTGACAGATGAAACGTCATACGTTGACGTTCTCTGTAACCGGCTTTCCCTTAATTGGCCTGCGAAGACCGCTGGGCGGGCTTAACAAGGTCAATCAAAGGAAAATAGCGTGGGTTGGCCAGAAGTTGATGGAGGCGGGACTGAAACCCGACAAGTGGGAGTCCCGCCTCCAAAAGCTTCCCATTGGCAAAATCCAGCCCATGGTGATTGTATGTTAAATTGTGATTCTATTATACTGTACTCTGGAATGGTTAGTGGTATCTTAGGGTGACATTCGAACAACTGCATGCATATTTGCGAGGAAAATACAAATCTTGATTATTATTAAATGTGTGTTTAAGTATGCCATTAGTATTAGCTCTTAACCTTTTCATAGCCCGTGATACAGAGGTAAATGATAAGGACGGAGTTACAACAGTACAACTATCATTCATCTGTCATTGAAAGGTAGTGGGTATGGTAGCATAGTGGTTATGTTACTGAGCTAGTAATCCAGAGAACTAGACTAATAATCCCAGAGATGTGAGTTCAAATCCCACCACAGGTAGCTGGGTAATTTAAATTCAATTAATTGCAGCACGGTGGCATAGTGGTTAGCACTGTTGCCTCACAGCGCCAGGGACCCGGGTTCGAATCCGGCCTCGGGTGACTGTCTGTGTGGAGTTTGCACATTCTCCCCGTGTTTGCGTGGGTTTCCTCCGGGTGCTCCGGTTTCCTCCCACAGTCCAAAGATGTGCGGGTTAGGATGATTGGCTATGATAAATTGACCCTTAGTGTTAGGGGGATTAAATACGTGGGGTTACGGGGATAGGGTGGGATATGTGTTGGTGTAGGGGTTACGGGGATCGGGTGGGATATGTGTCGGTGCAGGCTCGATGGGCCGAAATGGCCTCTATCTGCACTGTGGGGTTTCTGTGATTCTGTGATTCTGTGATAATTAAATAAATGGTGACTACTGGATTGTTGTAGGAAACCCCATCTGGTTCATTAATGTTCTTCAGGGAAGGAAATCTGCTGTCCTTACCTGGGCTGGCCTAAATGTGACACTGGACCTCACAGCAATGTGGTTGACTATTAACTGCCCTCTGTGTTTCAAGAAGGTGGCTCACCACCTTCTCAAGGGCAATAAATGCTGGCCTTGCCAGCGACACCCACATCCAATGAATAAAAGATGCTTATTACAGCATCAATTTATAATGCTTAAAACAGTGACGACATTTTGAACATAAAGCGCTTTGGGACCTGAAGTCATGAAAGGCGCTATTTCTTTCTTATTCCAGAATGGAGCTCGGTAGAAGGCAGGCTGCAGACACTGCTTAGAAAGGCCCAGACCCACCATTTCCCCGTGAGCATCACTTCCCGCTGGGAGCACCGAATCGTGAAATTGCACCTCCAGATAGATGCTTTGCACCGATACATGGTAGAGTTTTCAGAATGCATGCTCCCCAGCGCAGTGTCTCACCCACAGGGAGTGCATATTGCTTCAGCCCTGTCTAATTCCCAGTACAAGGCACAAACAACTGTGCAAATGAGGGGCAACATGGGTCTCATTTATACAGTGAATGAAACCAATTGTGTGATGTCCCCATGAGATGGATAATGTGGTGTTCTGCTTATGCTGCAGTATGTGTTCCTTAAAATTACTATAATCATTTTATTTAATTCTATTTCTGTGACATACTGCCGTTCATGATTGCTTGGCGTTTCAAAAGGTAAATAACTTCTTGACCTATTTTTCTAATTGATATGATTTAATAACGTGGGGTTGGGAAAGGTTGGCTGTTTTATATTATTTGAAATCCTGTTGGAGTTTGCACATGGATGAAATAATTAAAGTTGACAGCCCACTTTTGCAGAGAAAGGCTCAGCAGCTGATTGTTCTCTTAATTAACTGTCAGATTTACACTTTTTCACTTTGAATGTAAACTCTTTTTGTTGAATTTGTGCTTATCAAGTTGAAGCATGTCAGTGCTGAGGAATGGAATATTTTCCTGCGTTTCCCAGTGTCAGCATTAGGCTCACATAGATGTTGGGTAAAGCTCCCTCAAATCTGCCCCATCAGTGAGGCAAGATTTTCTCTGGTTGCGATGTTTAAGCGACATTGTAAGGAGAGCGGGACGATTCTCTGTGTTCGCTATTTCTGGCTAAACCTTTAAAGCACTAGATTACACTAGAAATAGTGATAAGAAAATATCATCATGCTGTGTGTGCGATGTTGATCACACATAGTGACCAGAGGAAATTTTCCAATGTAAGCAAAGCACTGTAACAATGTGACATTTCCATTTCGTGCATATGCCTTCCCACTCCAGAGACTTGAGAACAAAAATCCAGGCTGACACTCCAGTACTGAGGGAGTGCTGCACTGTCGGAGGTGTCGTCTTCCGAGGCCCTGTCTGGTCTCTCGGGTGGACCTAAAAGATCCCAGGACACTATTTCGAAGAAGAGCAGGGGAGTTCTTCCCGGTGTCCTGGCCAATATTTATCCCTCAATCAACATCACCAAAACAGATTATCTGGTCATTATCACATTGCTGTTTGTGGGAGCTTGCTGTGCGCAAATTAGTTGCCGCGTTTCCTACATTACAACAGTGACTACACTTCAAAAAGTACTTCATTGGCTGTAAAGTGCTTTGGGAGGTCCGGTGGTCGTGAAAGGCGCTATATAAATGTTAAGTCTTTCTTTCTTTCCTTATGACCTCTCCGATTTTGCAATAATTATGGTCCCATTCAGTGCAATTTTATTCTGTGGACTCATTAGGAACTGGATGCTAAACCCTAAAGTAATAGCCCCCAAGGAGTAGGTGTACATTTAGGCACTCCAGCTTTCTCTAAAACTCTGAACACTATTGTCCATGCACAATACCTGTGTCAGGTGTTGAGGGAAACAACAAAAGGGAATAGCCTAGATGAATGTATCTTCATCAACCGACCAGTTGCAGACGTCTCTTTGCACAGGAGCATTGGTGGGAGTGACCACTACACAATTTTTGTGCAAAGTCTTGTCTTCAGAGTGAGGACAACCTCCAACATGTAATGCGACGCTGCCACTGTGGTAAGTGGGGCAGACTAAGGGCAGACCTTGCAGCCCAAAGCTGTTAGCTTTTCTGAAGCTGCTGTTCCGCTCGTACTCGGTTTCCTGATTTGGAACTTCACTAGCATTTAGGCTCTGAATTTCTGCATAAATGGCTGTTTTCAGCTGTTTATGTTGTTTTATCTGGGGGGGCTCCACCAATCTCCAGCTGAAGTTACAGCAGGAGAGCAGGACAAACCACGTGCTTTTGAGGGTGTATCCTTTCTGCACACCACTTGCCATTTTCTGGCATTTTGGCATGCAGGATGTCAACTCTAACGGAAATTAGGGAATCAGCTATCGTAGTAGCTTATTTAAAGGGACCAGGTGAATATCTTCAATCTTTCACATTTCAGTCATCTTTTGACTTTTTTTTCCCTCTGTTGGCACTCAGATTCTCACCAACCTATGAGCCAATTATTCAATTCCCCCTTCCTTATCTACGGTATTTGGAATAATAAACAGGCTCACAAAGGCTGCACAAGAGCTGATCAGTCCCCAATTGCAAGGACCCTCGCACCCACATCCGCAGTCAGAATTGGCCAGACACCACTTTGGCAGACAACTAGTACATGCAGAGGCTTCGCTTCCCAATGGGAGCTGGGACAGCAGGCCCACTGGCACCGCTAAGATACGTGAATGCCTGATAAACCATAATGTTGGATGCTTTCCCAGAAGCACCCCAATGACCGTGTGTCATCCACCAAGATGCCGCCAACTATACCTGTAGGCCTTACTCATCTACCTGGCATTGGCCATGAGGAACTGATGTCACAGGGTTGGGAGACAGCAGAGAGCTGGATACAGAGCCATGACAAGTGCTGCAAAAACACGGTGACAAGAATCATAGAATCATAGAATGATACAGCACAGAAGGAGGTCATTTGGTCCATCATGCCTGTGCTGGCTCTTTGGTAGATCTAATCAATTAATCCCACTCCCCTGCTCTTTCCCCGTAGCCCTGTAATTTTTTTCCCTTCAAGTATTTATCGAATTCTCTTTTGAATGTTGCTATTGAATCTGCTTCCACCACCCTTTTAGGCAGTGCATCTTAGATCAAAACAACTCACTATTTAAAAAAATGTTCCCTCACCTTAAATATATGTCGTCTGGTTACCAACCCTTCTGCCGCTATCAAAACCTTCCATGATTTTTGAACACCTCTATCAAATCTCCTCTTAACCTTCTCTGCTCTAAGGAGAACAACCCCAGCTTCTCCAGTCTCTTCACATAACTGAAGTCCCTCATCCCTGATACCATTCTTGTAAATCTCTTCTGCACCTTCACCAAGGCCTTGACATCCTCTCTAAAGTGTGGTGCCCAGAATTGGACACAGTACTCCAGCTGGGGATTAACCAGTGTTTTATAAAGGTTTAGCATAACTTCTTTGCTTTTGTATTCTATTCCTCTATTAATAAAGCCAAAGATCCCATATGTTTTTTTAACAGCCTTCTCAACTTGTCCTGCCACCTTCAGAGATTTGTGGACATACACCCCCAGGCCTCTCTGGTCCAGCACCCCCTTTAAAATTGTACCATTTAGTTCATATTGCCTCTTCTCATTCATCCTCCTAAAGTGTATCACTTCACACTTCTCTGCATTAAATTTCATCTGCCACGTGTCCGCCTATTTCACCAGTCTGTCTATGTCCTCCTGACATCTGTTGCTATCATCCTCACTGTTTATGCCATTTCTGAGTTTTGTATCATCTGCAAACTTTGTAATTATGCCATGTATACCCAAGTCCAAGTCATTAACATGTATAACAAAAAGAACAGTGGTCCTAATACTGACAAGAATGTAATGTTTTCATCGTTACACTTTTGGTTTGACAGCTGTGGCTTTAAATTCAGGCGCAGTACAGAAGGAGTTTAAAGCCAGCTGCAGTTAACAGGAAAAATTCAGCTGAATTCAATACATATGTTGCAAGGTCGATTCAAATTGAACACGAAGCTTGAGGGGAGGAACTAAGCTACTTTTGAACAAAGATTGTGCAATTTGCTCAGTTATATGTGTGACAGCCAATTATTTCTGAATCTGAATGCCAGCTATGAAAATCCAAACATCCCAGAGCTTGGAAGGGTATTTAAGTGACTGGATCTGTCCATTACGTTGAGTTAATAGGAGAAAGTTGACACAACTGGAATCTTCAGAGGAAAAGATGAGGTAAACCAGCTCACTGCTGTAATCAAAAAAGATTACATAAGACAAAAGGACCCTGTACGTATAAAAGTTACCTGTAAAAGAATCGTTTAGCATTAGATTGTGATTTTCTATTGTGAATATCTAATTGCGTTATATCAATATTAGATTATTCAAAATAAAAGCGGAAAATGCTGGATAACACTCATCAAGTCAGCCAGTACCTGTGGAAAGAGAAACACAGTTAACGTTTCTGGTCGATGAACTTTCATCAGAAATGGAAATGTTAAAGAGGTAACAGTTTTTAAGCAAGTGCAGAGTCTGGGAAAAAGAGGGGAGAAAAAACAAAGAGAAAGGTCTCTGATAGGGTGGAGGGCAGGAGTGATTAAATGGCAAAAGGGATGATGGATGATTATTCACTTGTTCTGTCTTTGTTTAATAAATTAGCTTAATAGTTTGAACCTAAACTGAGGTTTGATGGGATGCACATGCACGCTGGGCCCTTTCTGTGCTGTATCATTCGATGATTCTATGATATACTTACTATGAGCTAGAAAGTTGTCATGGGCGGTAGAGCAAAGTGGGCAGTTTCACACCGGACGTCTGTTAAATGCTCCACGCAATATTCAATTCCAATGAAGTCGGGGCGCAAGACGAACTTTTACCCTTATATTTCTTAATCTCTTCTCATGGATGGTTAATGAGGTACAGGAAACTCTCGATTTACCGGCACCTAAATTAACCAGAAATCTCGGTTAACCGGCAAAATTCAGGAGTAGGTTCATACTTCGTATTACTTGCCTTCCTCGATCTGTTGCTGTGCAAGGGTGTGGCTGCAGCTGTTGCTAAGCAACAGGGTTTGTTGCTTTATACAGAGCTCTCAACTCTCCGTATCTTTTAACTATAGCTCTCGGTTATCCGGAATTTTTGATGAACCGGCACCACATCGGCCCTGTCGGTGCCGGATAAAAAAGAGTTTCCTGTAATGTCTCCACTGCTGCAGGCCTGGCCTTGCATAGCCATTGCAGAATGGGTACAAATGTGTGGATATATATTTTAAAAGTTTACTATGGCTATTCACCTGGTACACCAATACCTACACCCTGCTCTTCTTCAAATCGTGCTGGTGGATCTTTTACGTCCACCTGAGAGGGCAGACCGGGTCTCAGCTTAACTTTGCAGCTGAAAGACAGCACCTCTGACAGTGCAGCATTCTCTCTGAGCTGCACTCAAGTGTCAGATTATGTGCTCAAGTCTCTGGAGTGGGGCTTGAACCGGGTTGATTATATTTTAATCATTCTATGTTTCTTCTGATGCTTTCCTACTCTCTCTGTCAGGACACTTGCTATTATTTCTATGATTTGCCCAACTATCAATAACGTGCTGACACGTCGTCAGCTCCCCTTGATAAACCTGTGACCTTTTTTTTATAAATTGGCATCACATTTGCGTGCTTCCAACCCCTTGGCACAACTCCTATGTTTAGCGATCTCCATCAATCTTAGATCGATTTCATTTGCCATCTCCTGTAATGCTTAGTTTTGAAGTCTATCAAGGCTGGATGCCTTGTTCTCTTTTTATGTCCTTAGACTGTCTATCACTTCTTAGTGAGTAATATCTCCACCTATCAGTTTCTCTTTAAATACCAATCGTGTGTGCAGATCATAGTTCTCAGATTCATTTGTAAATACTTAAACAGAAATCATTAAAGACATTTGCGATCCTTTTGATTATTAATTATCATATCCCACTGGGATTCTACTGTTTCTTTTGAGGGAAGAATCTAGTTATCTTATGTTTATAAAAGCCAGCTCCTTTTAGATAATAGAATTTACAATTATCTCAGGTTAGCCTTCTCTCAAAGCTGCAATCGAAGTGCAAAAGGTCCACGAATCATTGGAGATCAGCTTCAGTGAAGTCTTTAACACGTAGTAGAACCGAGTGTTAAAAGCAATAAATGGCATCCTGTTAAAGCGCTCTAGCATGAAGTATACTTCAGTGGAAGGAAACCCTGGCTATTTTCTGTCAGTTATGTAAAGTGTTTGAATGAATCAGAACAAACGTATTACTTTTCAATTTCATGCTTATTTGTTTGAAGGTCAGTCATGATGTTCTTTCAATAGATATCAAGGCCAAACTTTTATAAACTTTTACATAATAAATTTCAGGAAGAGAGGGTACAACAGTATGCCTATTACCGAGCAAACAACTAACACCGCCCCTTGACATTCAATGGCATTACCATCGCAGAATCTCCCACCATCAACATCCTGGGGGTTACCATTGACCAGGAACTTAACTGGACCAGCCACATAAATACTGTGGCAACAAGAGCAGGTCAGAGGCTGGGTATTCTGTGGCGAGTGTCTCACCTCTTGACTCCCCAAAGCCTTTCCACAAGGCACAAGTCAGGAGTGTTATGGAATACTCTCCATTTGCCTGGATGACTGCAACTCCAACAACACTGAAGAAGCTCGACACCATCCAGCTGCTTGATTGGCACCCCATCCAATACAATAATACAATACAATACAAATCGCTTTATTGGCATGATAAGGTACATCTTATGTTGCCAAAGCATCAAAATACATTTATGGTTGAACACATAAACGCGGTTCCATTCATACAGTGTATAAACAGGTATATCCCTGAGTTTATAAATATACATTCGCCTTGTTTATATATACTCTTGTCTTAGTTTACTGGTTGTCCCTCTGTTCATGGCAAGCTGTAACATAGTGTGCCGCCAGTGTTACACAGCTTCTCTCCTCCCCCAGTAGGAATGGGAGTTTTTGGTTGTCAGTCAGATTTCTGAATTCAGGGCATATTTGTGAGAATTTTTGGTAGAAATTCTCTCTGATGCCCTGATATTTTCCACAGGCTGTGAGGAAGTGCATCTCTGTCTCAACTACTCCCTGACTGCAGTGAGAGCATATCCTGTCTTCTCTTGGCAGCCTGGTCTGCCTGTGTCTGCCTTTTTCGATCGCTAGGCTATGTTCGCTAAGTCTGTACCTTGTCAAGGTTCTTCTCAGTTTGTTATCCTTTACCATGGTCAGGTAATCAGCTATGTTGTATTGTCTGTTTAGGGCCAAGTAGCAATTGAGTTTGCTTTGGGTTTTTGTTGTTTCTGCCCAATATGACAGATATTTTTCCTTTTGCTTAGCGACGATTGTGTTGGGTCGAATTCTTTGTGTTACCCTGTCACTGTCCTGGGACCGGTTATTGTTAGTATTTTTATTAGTTACTTTATTGAGTCCCAGGACTAGTTGACTGAGGGTATTCTTCTTTATGGTCAGCTCTTGGCATTTCAGGGCGTCGTAGTGATAGCATTGGGGGTTGCTCATTTGTAGGTGATTCCAAAATTTGGTGGCTCTTTTTTGGATAGTGATTATTAATGGGTATTGGCCTAGTTCCGCCCTGCATGCGTTGTTTACTGTTTTCCTTTGAGTCCGGAGGATACTTTTACAGAATTCCGCATGTAGGATCTCAATTGGGTGTTTGTCCCATTTTGCAAAATCTTGTTGTGTTAGTGGTCCCCAGACCTCACTGCCATAGAGTGCAATTGGTTCAATTACTGATTTGAAAATTTTGAGCCAAATGCTAATTGGGATTTCTATTTGGATTGATTTTTTGATGGCATAGAAAGCCCTCCACCACCTTAAACATTCACTCCCTCCACCACCGGCGTACGGTGGGCACTTTCTCAGGCTGAACCAGACTGTTCAACATTGAGCCCAAGCAGAGCTTCCAACCCCATATCCTCTCTATCACGAAGACCAGCTACTTCCAACTTTGTAACGTTGCCTGTCTCTGCCCATCTGCTGCGAAAACCCTCAACCATGCCTTTGTCACCTCTAGATTCGACTATTCCAATGCTCTCCATAAACTTGAGTTCATCCAAAACTCTGCTGCCTGTATCCTAACTCGCACCGAGTCCCAATCACCC
This sequence comes from Somniosus microcephalus, assembly GCF_052327205.1. Lineage (NCBI taxonomy): Eukaryota > Metazoa > Chordata > Chondrichthyes > Squaliformes > Somniosidae > Somniosus > Somniosus microcephalus. Next base: position 45,496,113 of record NC_140991.1, on the reverse strand, counting down.
ATTGCCCATGTGCTTTGTGGCTGCTCCAATTCTGGCCTCTTGTGCATCCCCGATTTTCATCGCTCCACCATTGGCAGCTGTCCCTTCAGCTTCCTAGGCCCTAAGCACTGGAATTCCCTCCCTAAACATCTCCGCATCTCTACCCAGCTCTCGTCCTTTATGACACTTCTTAAAATCTCTTTGACCAAGCTTTTAGTCTCCCCTCCTTCTTTAGTTCAGTGTCAATTTTTGTCTGACTATGCACCTGGGAAGTGGCTTATGACATTTTCCTACCTTAACTACAAGTGGTTGCTATAGTTGTGAAATAAAGATGTGCTTAATTTAATCTGTCCCTTTAAGATCACAGAATGTAATTGCTTTACATATAGATCCCGTGAATGAATAAAGAAATCCCCCTCCATGGGCACTTTCTCAGGCTGAACCAGACTGTTCAACATTGAGCCCAAGCAGAGCTTCCAACCCCATATCCTCTCTATCATGAAGACCAGCTAATTGCTATTAAGCACATTATGAATCAACTACAGACTGATTACTGGCTTTCTTTGTCTTTTTTAAGATTCCTTATTGATGTGTTGGGGTTGATATGAAGTGTGATGGCTGAAGTATGATGGTAATATTCCAAAACATATATACTTATATATAAAGAGAGACAAAGTAAATGGTGATGGCCTGGATACTCCGGGGCCTATGACCGCGTTCGCGGCCGTAAGTGCCCCACAAGTTCCGGGTTTCCACGTGCGATGCGCATGCACAAAAACCCGGAACTTGCGATCTGTCAAGTTTCAGCTTGACAGATCCACCACATCCCCGGGAAATGGACATTCGCTGGCGGAGAGTTGGGCTATTTACCCAACTACTGCCCAGCGAATGCCCGTGAAACTCTTACACCTGGTAAAAGCAGGCATTGGGCCTTCTTTTACCAGCGTAAGAGGTTAAATAAATATTAAAATAATTTTTAATTATTTAAACATAAAAAAAACTTTAAAATTAGTTATAGGTTATTTTTAGCCCCCTTAAAATGTTTACGTTTATTTTTTAAAAATTAAATTTTTGTTTGAAATGTTTAATTTAATTGTATTTTAATTAATTTTGAACATGTAATGATTTATCTTTATTTAACTGGTGTGTAATTATGATTTTTAGGGGATTCCTATTTATGCTTATGGGGATTCTGTATGTAACTGGAATCCCCATAAGCATAATGGGGATCCCCTTTTTGATTGGTTGACCTGACCCACGTGATCCCAGGGGTGCCTGTGAACCGCGTGCGCCCCTGGGCTACATGGACCTTTACGCAGGCCTACGCCTGCAGGCTCAGGACCGTAAGAGTCTACGAACCTCCGGGGCCATCAGGTAGGTTCGTACTTTCCTCGCGGTTCGGAGGCCTCCGACCGCAAATTCAGGCCCGATGTCATTTACTAAACTGTCACCATAGCAAGACACCAGCTTTCCACATGCTGCATTTTGGCTTTTAGAACATTGTTGGCTTTGGGTCACTGTGTTTGCACAAGTACTATGCTTGTGCATTTTACGCTTTCATGGCATTTGTAGATAAACACCAATTTAAAAGAAAAACTTGTAACTTTAGTTTCTAACTCCAGTTACTGCACAACAGCCAAGTTAAGGTGATGTGCGGGGCTATCAGCCAACCATGTAGGGAGAGGAGAGCTAGCGAAATCAGCTGCTAAGTTTTGTCCCTACTGGCAAAAGGGAGATCAGATTCTAGAGCAAATCCTGTGGTCATTTGAACACTAAATGCAGCATTAAATTATATAGTTTTCAATGAAATGATTTTTTTTTCGGCTCAGCTTCTTATTATAAGCCAGAATAACTGCACTAATGCTCTTACAAAGAGACATGCATCTCCAAGCTCTGTGAGCAATGTTAAAGTCTCAGCAGTAGTAACAGACTTATTAAAGCTCCATCAAGTAATTCCAAGTACTTCAGAAATGCAGCTGCCAATTTGCACACGGCAAGGTTCCACAAACAGCAATGTGATAATGTCCACGTGATAGTGATGTTGGTTGAGGGATAAATATTGGCCAGGACCTCGGGGAGAACTCCCCTGCTCTTCTTTGAAGTAGCACCGTGAGATCTTTTTACATCCACCTGAGAGGGCAGACGGGGCCTCGCTTTCACATCTCATCTGAAAGAGGGCACCTCCGACAGTGCAGCACTCCCTCCGCACTGTACTGGAGTGTCAGCCTGGATTTCGTGCTGAAGTCTCTGGAGTGGGACTTGAACCATAGCAAAATGTGATTTAATTTACCTACGGACGGTCATGAAAAATACTCCAACCTATTTTATGCTGAAATTTTGGGACTTGGAGCTGATTGAGGGACACCTGAGGTGCAGGTGTATCGGCCTCTTATTCCGGCATAAAACACATGCGGGATGCTCATTATTACCATGATCAATCCAATGGGCAACTAGAACTCTGCCTGGTGCCAAGTAGGAATTGAACCAACTTTCGTTCCAAAATTAGCTATTGAGTCACTCTGGAACAAATGACATTTGCTGTCTGGTTGCAGAGTATTTTCCTGTGGGTTTCACCGCAGCAGTTCAAACTAAACACACAGCTTGTTATTGTCAATTGTTTATAGTGAAATCTAATCCAGGGAAGCCCCATTTATGGTGAAACAATTCCAACATCCCAAGTTACTTGTCAAGTACCGTAATGGATACAATTGAATATTGTCTATTTATAATGAGAATCTGAGCATGAATCTGCCATGGTTTATCCCATGAGGAGATGGGAAATGCGCCTCACACATCACTAGAAACCGTTGCCTCCAGTCATAAGACATTCACCTTTGTCTCTGTACTGACTGGATCTCTTAATTACTCAATTTTAAAGGTATAATTCTGAATCAGCTGTAGAAAAGCCCAGTCTTGGATCCGAACCCTTTTCATTTTAGATAGCTACATCAAGTCAGCCTCACAACTTGGAAAGGCAAAGAACAAAGTGCATCGTTGGAATAAAAGAAAAATCTTTGAATCGCTCTTTCAATCTTGCTGATGTTACAGCAATTTCAAGTTGAGCAGCTTGCTGTAACTCTGTTTCGAAATTGCAGTTTTCTTTCATTTACGATGGCAGGTTTATGCTACAAGATTAGGATCAGTACAAAGCCGACTTTGCTTTGCTCCAATGCTAAATTTGTGGGTTGCGATTTGGGTCTCAAGACCCAAACTGGCTCTGAAGCAAAGCAGTGGAATCTGCCTTTAACTTGTCTCATGCTGTAAATACACTCTCCTGCCAGTGGTGGTGTTTCAGTGCCTCCACTGGTGGGAGGGTGCAATTGCAGTGTGACAAGTTTACACAGGCAGTTTCCCTTATAAATGAAACATAGAATCAGAGGGCACAGAAGGAGGGCATTCGGCCCATCATGCCTGGAAATTGCTAGGAAGTGTGTGCAGATGTAAGACTTAATATATTATAGATATACATACACATTATATAATCCTTTACAATATAGGCCCAGAAATTCTGATCGCAGGGGGCTGCGATCTGGAAAAATCTGCGCCAAGACCGGAGGGCTCCCGGGAGGCACAGAGTTCTGCTGCTGGGCCTCTCCAAACTGCCGGTGTGCAGGGCCCACGTATCCCAGAGGCGCAGGCGGTTCGCAGCGTCCCTGGGAGCACGTGGGCCATGGGGAGCCAATCGGAGCAGGGAATCTCCATTCATAGATTTTGACAGGAAGACCTGTCAAATATATGAATAGAGATCACCCCCAAAACATAGTAAAACTTGAAATAATTTTTTTTAATCACATTTTTAAGATGACTTTAAATTACAATAAATTAAGTATTTTAAACAAAAATTTTATTTGAAGTTTTTAATGGGGCTAAAAATAAACTTACCTTTCTTTAAATTATTTTTAAATGATAAATCAGTGGAACATTAAAAAAAAAAATTTTTCAACACCTATCCTGGTAAAAGCAGGCCTTATGCCTGCATTTACCAGGCGTAAGAATTGTAAGTGTTTTCTGTGGGCAGAGGGTCTCCAAAAAGCAGAACTTTCCGCCTGCAGAGGCCCTGCTCCCGGGCAGCCGGAGGATCTGTCGAGATTTCTTGACAGATCGGAAATGCCGGTTTCCAGCGCATGCGCAGTGCATGCCTGAAACCGCCATTTCCAATGTCCCTACGGGTGAGTACACAGCGCGTACACACCCGTAGGGATCGGAATTTCTGCACCATTGCCAAGCGCAGCCAGTATATGACTTTCCTATCATTTGATGCCACGCGCCTTCACGTCACATTCACATTGAGTCGGTGAGGCCAATTTTCACAGCCTCCGCTGGGCGGGAACGGGGCAGCAGTGCTCTGAAAATTGCAGCGCTGAACTTACCTCCCTGTTCCCACTCCCTATATGCTTGCCGCCATTTCCAAACCACCGCGGTGCACATGCGCAAGCTCCTTCCGTTGGTTATAGGTGTAGAGCGGCCTGCTCAGCGGGACTGCTGCAGGCCGCTCGGAAAATGCAGCAAAACGCCTGTGGCGGTGACTTCTGTGGGATCAGGAGGATCAGGAATCTCCCGTCCACCGCAGGCCCGCTTCCCCTCCCCTGTGATTACCTCCCACCCGCTTTGAACTCTGAACTTCCAGCTTGGCTTAACCAATGATTTGGATGAGGGAACCAAAAGTAATATTTCCAAGTTTGCTGACGACACGAAACTAGGTGGGATTGTGAGTTGTGGAGGAGGATGCAAAGAGGCTTCAAGGCAATTTAGACAAGTTGAGTGTGTGGGGAAATACATGGCAGATGCAGTATAACGTGGATAAATGTGAAGTTATCCACTTTGGTAGGAAAAACAGAAAGGCAGAGTATTATTTAAATGGTGATAGATTGGGAAATGTTGATGTACAAAGGGACTTGGGTGTCCTTGTACACCAGTCACTGAAAGCAAACATGCAGGTGCAGCCAGCAGTTAGGAAGGCAAATGGTATATTGGCCTTCATTGTAAGAGGATTTGTGTACAGGAGCAAGGATGTCTTACTACAGTTGTACAGGGCCTTGGTGAGACCACACCTGGAGTACTGTGTGCAGTTTTGGTCTCCTTACCGAAGAAAGGATATACTTGCCATAGAAGGAGTGCAGCGAAGGTTCACCAGACTGATTCCTGGGATGGCAGGACTGTCGTATGAGGAGAGATTGGGTCGACTAGGCCTGTATTCACTAGAGTTTAGAAGAATGAGAGGTGATCTCATTGAAACGTATAAAATTCTGACAGGGCTAGACAGACTGGATGCAGGGAGGATGTTTCCCTTGTCTGGGGGGTCTAGAACGAGGGGTCACAGTCTCAGGATACGGGGTAGGACATTTAGGACTGAGATGAGAAATTTCTTCACTCAGAGGGTGGTGAACCTGTGGAATTCTCTACCACAGAAGGCTGTGGAGGCCAAGTCACTGAATATATTTAAGAAGGCGATAGGTAGATTTCTAGACACAAAAGACATCAAGGGGTATGGGGAGAGAGCGGGAATATGGTATTGAGATAGAGGATCAGCCATGATATTGAATGGCGGAGCAGGCTCGAAGGGCCGAATGGCCTACTCCTGCTCCTATATTTCTATGTTTCTATGACACCCAGGTCCCTTTGTACATCAACATTTCCCAATCTATCGCTATTTAAATAATACTCTGCCTTTCTGTTTTTCCTACCGAAGTGGATAATTTCACATTTATCCAGGTTATACTGCATCTGCCATGTATTTGCCCACACACTCAACTTGTCTAAATCGCCTTGAAGCCTCTTTGTATCCTCCTCACAACTCACAATCCCACCTAGTTTCGTGTCGTCAGCAAACTTGGAAATACTGTATTACATTTGGTTTCCTCATCCAAATCATCATTGATATATATTGTGAATAGCTGGGGCCCAAGCACTGATCCCTGCGGTACCCCACTAGTCACTGCCTGCCACCCCAAAAAAGACCCATTTATTCCTACTCTCTGTTTCCTGTCTGTTAACCAATTTTCAATCCATGCCAGTATATTACCCCCAATTCCATGTGCTTTAATTTTGCACACTAACCTCTTATGTGGGACTTTATCAAAGGCCTTCTGAAAATCCAAATACACCACATCCACTGGTTCTCCCTTATCTATTCTACCAGTTACATCCTCAAAAAACTCCAGTAGGTTTGTCAAACACGATTTCCCTTTCATAAATCTATGTTGACTTTGTCTAATCCCGTTGATATTTTCTAAGTGTCCTGTTATCACATCCTTTATAATAGACTCTAGCATTTTCCCTACTACTGATGTTAGACTAACTAGTCTGTAGTTCCCCGTTTTCTCTCTCCCTCCTTTCTTAAGTAGTGGGGTTACATTTGCCACCCTCCAATCTGCAGGAAATGTTCCATAATCAATAGAATTTTGGAAAATGACAACCAATGCATCCACTATTTCCATGGCTACCTCTTTTAGTACTCTGGGATGCAGATTATCAGGTCCTGGGGATTTATTGGCTTTCAGTTCCATTAATTTCTCCAGCACTATTTTTTTTACTAATACTCATTTCCTTTAATTCCTCCTTCTCACTAGACCCTTGGTTCCCTAGCATTTCTGGGAAGTTATTTGTGTCCTCTTCCGTGAAGACAGAACCAAAGTATTTATTTAATTGCTCTGCCATTTCCTTGTTCCCCATTATAAATTCTCCCATGTCTGACTGTAAGGGACCTACATTTGTTTTCACAAATCTTTTTCTTTTTACATACTTGTAGAAGCTTTTACAATCCGCTTTTATGTTCCTTGCAAGTTAATTCTCAATCTATTTTTCCCCTCTTAATCAATCTCTTGGTCCTTTTTTGCTGAACTCTAAACTGCTCCCAATCCTCAGGCTTGCTACTTTTTCTGGCAACTTTATATGACTCCTCTTTGGATCTAATACTATCCTTAATTTCTTTTGTCAGCCGCTTTTCCTTTTGTGTTTTTGCGCCAGAAAGGAATGTATAACTGTTGCAATTCATGCATTCGTTCCTTAAATGTTAGCCATTGCCTAACCACCGTCATGCCTTTTAATGTAGCTCCCGAATCTATCATAGCCAACTCACTCCTCATACCTTCGTAGTTTCCTTTGTTTAGATTTAGGGGGGAAAATTCGGTTGCTTTGCACCTCTTGTTAGCGCCTAAGAGGGCGCTAATGGGTCGCAAAGCAACTAGCGCCCGGGAGCAGCGATGTTTGCGCTGCTCACGAAATTGACCAGACATTTTGCAGCGACGCTAAACATTACCACCACGATCTCCTGCGCCTGCAGATCATGACGTCAGTCGAGCGTGCAACACCCCGGTAGCACCCCGGACTGGATATTGAGTGGTGCCCCCTGCCTTACCACCTGCTGCTAGCAACGACAGGTTGAGGGGAACGTTTTGCAGTCAGGAAGGGACTGGGGGAACGCTATTTAAAGGCGACCGCTTCCTGACTTTTTTTGTCGCTGACATTTTTGCACCACGCAATCTGAGAGAGATTTCTGGAGAGATTCAATGCTGTGTGAAGGAGTTTTGGGTAGTGAGCTGCACTTTGCAGGCTCAATTTGATTTGTCCTTCCTTGCATCGATTTAGAAGAGACTATGGGGGCTGCACTCTGAGCTCTTTCGCTGGGCATCTCCATTGTTCTTTCCAACAGAATTGATGTACAGGTCTCTCCAGGCCGAGATTCAAGGCTGCAATGAGCAGGGTGTGGATGGAGAGCAAGATCGACCCTCCCCTTTAAGAACTGGCCGGCGCCAGTGTGTCTGTGTTCCATTGCTGACTGACATCACATGAGCTTCGCCAGCGCTCTGAGTTAGCGCCTTGCTCCTCGGTGTTAGCGCCTTAAGAGAGGTGTGTAGCACCTGATTTAGCGCTCCAATCACCTCCAGGGGCGATAGAAGCCAAGTTTGCAGTTGGAGGCGATAATTAGCGCCAGGCGCTAAACTTTGCGCCCGGCCGATAATTGCGCCCCAAACGGGGCAATACCGAATTTCTCCCCCTTAGGACCCTAGTTTCGGATTGGACTTCTTCACTTTCCATCTTACTGAAGAATTCCATCATGTTATGGTCACTCTTCCATAAAGGACCCCGCACAACAAGATTATTAATTAACCCCTTCTCATTGCATAATACCCAATCTAGGATAGCCTGTTCTCTAGTTGGCTCTTCAACATACTGGTCTAAAAAACCATCTCGTACACACTCCAGGAATTCATCCTTGACAGTATTATTGTTAATTTGGTTTGGCCAATCTATATGTAGATTAAAGTCACCCATGATTACTGTGGTACCCTTGTTACATGCATCTCTAATTTCCTGTTTGATGCCATCCCCTACATTACTACTACTGTTTGGACGTCTATAGACAACTCCCAGCAGTGTTTTCTGCCCCTTGGTGCTTCTTAGCTCCACCCAGACTGATTCTACATCTTGATTTTCTGAGCCAATATCCTTTCTCACTATTGCTCTGATTTCATACTTTACTAACAACGCCACCCCACCTCCTTTTCCTTTTTGCCTGTCCTTCCTAAATATCGAATATCCTTGGATATTCAGCTCCCAGCCTTGGTCACCCTGCAGCCATGTCTCTGTAATTGCAATTATATCGTATCCATTTACATCTATTTGCACTGTTAATTCGTCTACCTTATTACGAATGCTTCATGCATTCAGATACAGTACCTTTAGATTTGTCTTTTTAACATTTTTAGACAGCTTAACATTTTTTTGTACTATGGCCCTTATTACCATTTTTTCTTACCTGGACCCTATTTGTTAGTGCACTCCTTTGTTTGTACGTTCTGTCCCTTCCTGACACAATCTGGTTATCCTTACCCCAATCACTTTCCTGCACTGCTTCTTTGTCTTTTCTCTTTAGCGTTCTAGATTTCTCTCCACCGGGACCCTCCCCCCCGCCCCGACCCCTATCACGTTAGCTCAGTTTTAAAATTGCCATCTCAGCACACACCTTCTCCAAGAAAGGTACCGGGAACTTGGCGAAGTTCAAGGACAAGCATTTAATGTCATCGTACTGCCTTCCTGTGTGCAGTATTTTCAAGCAGGCATTACCCATTTATTTTATAAATAGCACATGCAGGAATGTAACATGAACACGTTAAACATTTGTACTTGAACTGCACCAATTGGAAGTACTATCCTTATATATTGTGTTTAATTAATACATAGCGAATAACAATTCCTGTTAGTGAATATTTCAGGCTTGGGCTTCAGGTGACTTTCTCACTACACAGAATCGTAGAATCATACAGCATATCAGGAGGCCATTTGGCCCATCATGCCTGTGCCGGCTCTTTGAAAGAGTTCTCCAATTGGTCCCACTTCCTCGCTCTTTCCCGCAGCCCTGCAACTTTCAGCTTTTAAAAATGTTTGCTTGATAACATAAAAAAAAATCTAATGTAACCATTTTCTATTAAAGCTACTTTCTAACAGCAATTTATGCCATCCTTAATCTGCAGCAGGGATTTATGCAGAATATTTGAGGCCATTCATAACACTCGTTATTTTCACATTACAGAAAATCCTCCAGATTGAATTGGGGGGTGGGGCAAGGAGAATAATGAAAAGAGAGGAAGGTTTTATGTTCTGTGAACCCTTTGTGTATAATTAAAAAAATTAAAGTATTCTTTTCAGAGTATTCAAGTTATAGACCTTAAACCTTTTAATTTAAGGTATATATACATTGGGAGAGATTTATGAGGATTGCAAAGAAGCCAATTAACTCATTCAAACAATTGTCAACTGGAAACTGGAGACCCTCCTCCCTCCCAAGAGCGGGCAGGAGTTTCCGGCTGCTATGGGCAGATGGGCAGCGAAGGTGCAGCCAAAGTGCTGCTTGTGCCTTCCTGTTTCATGGTCATGAGGTGCCCTCCCACTGAATCCAGCAGAGTCAGCGTCAGAGGACACGGCAGGCACGTTCCCAGTGCAACCACCAGTAAGTACCGTGACCCACAGATTTCAGCTCATGTCAAGCAGTCAATCACAAAACATGGAATTAATGTTTGGAACGAGTTCTTAAAACCTTACAGTCCATTGCTGACAGGCACAAGGGCGGTGGGGGGTGGGGGCAATCTTAACCTAAGCCTCTCATTGAGAAACTGATGGGATTGGGTGCAATGCTGGTTTTACACCCCGGTGGATTTTACTTCTGATTGACGGCACTGGACAGTAATATTGGACGAGGTGTAAAACTGGTGTTGCAGCCCATCCCATGGGATTCCTGGCCGGCGAGTTGGGTTAATCTTGCGGAATCTGACACTGAGCCAAATCCAACATTCCACCACCCATATGTATATGAAAATGGCCCTCGGTGTGTTTATGGAAATGACCCTCGGTGTGTTTATAAAAATGACCCTCGGTTTGTTTATGGAAATGGCCCTCGGTGTGTTTATGGAAATGATCCTTGGTGTGTTTATAGAAATGATCCTTGGTGTGTTTATAGAAATGATCGTCGGTGTGTTTATGGAAATGACCCGCGGTGTGTTTATGGAAATGGCCCTCGGTGTGTTTATGGAAATGATCCTCGGTGTGTTTATGGAAATGGCCCTCGGTGTGTTTATAGAAATGATCCTCGGTGTGTTTATGGAAATGACCCTCGGTGTGTTTATGGAAATGATCCTCGGTGTGTTTATGGAAATGACCCTCGGTGTGTTTATGGAAATGATCCTCGGTGTGTTTATGGAAATGGCCCTCGGTGTGTTTATGGAAATGGCCCTCGGTGTGTTTATAGAAATGATCCTCGGTGTGTTTATGCAAATGGCCCTCGGTGTGTTTATAGAAATTATCCTCGGTGTGTTTATGGAAATGATCCTCGGTGTGTTTATAGAAATGACCCTCGGTGTGTTTATGGAAATGATCCTCGGTGTGTTTATGGAAATGATCCTCGGTGTGTTTATAGAAATGATCCTCGGTGTGTTTATGGAAATGATTGTCGGTGTGTTTATGGAAATGGCCCTCGGTGTGTTTATGGAAATGATCCTCGGTGTGTTTATAGAAATGATCCTCGGTGTGTTTATAGAAATGATCCTCGGTGTGTTTATGGAAATGATCCTCGGTGTGTTTATAGAAATGATCCTCGGTGTGTTTATGGAAATGATCGTCGGTGTGTTTATAGAAATGGCCCACGGTGTGTTTATGGAAATGACCCTCGGTGTGTTTATGGAAATGATCCTTGGTGTGTTTATGGAAATGATCCTCGGTGTGTTTATAGAAATGATCCTCGGTGTGTTTATGGAAATGACCCTCGGTGTGTTTATGGAAATGATCCTTGGTGTGTTTATGGAAATGATCCTCGGTGTGTTTATAGAAATGATCCTCGGTGTGTTTATGGAAATGACCCTCGGTGTGTTTATGGAACTGATCCTCGGTGTGTTTATGGAAATGATCCTCGGTGTGTTTATAGAAATGATCGTCGGTGTGTTTATGGAAATGATCCTTGGTGTGTTTATAGAAATGATCCTCGGTGTGTTTATGGAAATGATCGTCGGTGTGTTTATGGAAATGACCCGCGGTGTGTTTATGGAACTGATCCTCGGTGTGTTTATGGAAATGATCCTCGGTGTGTTTATAGAAATGATCCTCGGTGTGTTTATGGAAATGATCGTCGGTGTGTTTATGGAAATGATCCGCGGTGTGTTTATGGAACTGATCCTCGGTGTGTTTATGGAAATGATCCTCGGTGTGTTTATAGAAATGATCCTCGGTGTATTTATAGAAATGATCCTCGGTGTGTTTATAGAAATGATCCTCGGTGTGTTTATGGAAATGATCGTCGGTGTGTTTATGGAAATGATCCCTGGTGTGTTTATAGAAATGATCCTCAGTGTGTTTATGCTAATGATCCTCGGTGTGTTTATGGAAATGATCCTTGGTGTGTTTATGGAAATGATCGTCGGTGTGTTTATAGAAATGGCCCACGGTGTGTTTATGGAAATGACCCTCGGTGTGTTTATGGAAATGATCCTTGGTGTGTTTATGGAAATGATCCTCGGTGTGTTTATAGAAATGATCCTCGGTGTATTTATGGAAATGATCGTCGGTGTGTTTATAGAAATGGCCCACGGTGTGTTTATGGAAATGACCCTCGGTGTGTTTATGGAAATGATCCTTGGTGTGTTTATGGAAATGATCCTCGGTGTGTTTATAGAAATGATCCTCGGTGTGTTTATTGAAATGACCCTCGGTGTGTTTATAGAAATGATCCTTGGTGTGTTTATGGAAATTGTTGTGTCCGTCAGTAGTAAGACACAGACTGCAGGAGAACGGTACAACAGGTGTTTACTCAACGTGGCTCACTCTGGAACTCAACTGTACAGATTACTACTCAGTGCTATATACAGGTGTGGTCCCTGCCGGTACTACAGTATACATGAGCTGTAAAAAGTAGTTCCCCCCTTAAAGGTATATACATTACAATTCCTCTCCTTTTAGATTAACAGTACCATAACACTCATTTAACATACAACGTTTGCTGAAAATAGTCCATTTATATATTCAGTCTTTGGGGAGGCTTCCTGATCCTTTCTGGATAGCGCCTTTACCGAGTGTCTCGCTCTTGGTGCGGAGGCGATTCTGGCACCCTGTCGTCGGTTGGGTCATCTGCTTCCAATGCTACTGTTTCTGGGGTAGATGCGACCTGTACATCGGGTTCCTCACCAGGTACGTATGGGCGAGGCATGGGGTTGACTTGTTCCTGTGACTCTAGGATCTGGTCAGCATGGCATCTCACGATGTTCTCCCCAACGTCCACTGTGTACATTAGTGGGCCCTGCCGTGTGCATATCGTTCCTGGCTACCATTTTTCTGTTCAGTAGTCGCGGGCCAAGACTGGTTGCCCTACATTGAAGCTCCTTCTTGGCTTCTCATGGATGTGCTGAAATTGCTTACTCTCAACATCTCTTCATACATTTGGTCTGAGCAAATCCAGGCGAGATCTTAACCTTCGGTTAAAGAACATCATGGCCGGGGCCTGGTTGGTGACTGCATGTGTCGCATTCCGGTAGGCGAACAGGAAATTGTCCACCTTATGCTGCAGCGGAATGTTGTCATTGTACATAGCCTTTATTGCCTTCTTAAAGGTTTGTACGAACCTCTCAGCCAATCCATTTGTGGCTGGATGATACGGGGCGGATGTGAAATGCCTTACCCCATTCTTCTTCATAAACCTCCGGAATTCTTCGGACACAAACTGTGGTCCGTTATCGGAGCAAATCTGTTCTGGCAAGCCGTTCCTGGCAAAAATGGTTCGTAGGACTGCAATAGTTTTCTCCGTGGTGGTGGAGGACATTTTGATGACCTCAGGCCATTTCGAGTGCGCATCCACGGCTATTAAAAACATTGAGTCCATGAATGGACCAGCAAAATCAATATGCACCTGTTGCCATGGAGATGAGAGCCACTCCCATGGGTGTAGAGGGGCATGTGGTGGTGCATTTTGGACTTTCTGGCATCCTGAGCAGCTCTTGGTCAGGTCCTCGATTTGTTTATCGATTCCTGGCCACCACACATAAGCCCTGGCAAGGCTTTTCATTTTTACCCCTCCCAGATGACCCTCATGAAGCTCATTGAGCACTCTATCCCTTAACTTGGGTGGAATTACCACTCGGGATCCACACATCAAGGTCCCCCGGCACACTGACAGCTGTTCTCTTCTTGTCGAGAATGCTGGCAACAGTGAGTCGCCATGTGCTGGCCATCCCTTCACTGTCAAATCATATACCTGAGACAGTGTCGGGTCATTTCGGGTCTCCTTTTCTATACGAGCGTTAGTTACCGGTAGGTATTCAACTATAGTCGAATGAAATATTTCGACAGGATCCACTGCTGGTGCTTCCTCCGCAGTAGGCAGTGGCAGGCATGATAGCCCATCAGCATTTCCATGCTGTTTCGTGCCCTTATATTCAATCTCATAGTGGTGCGCCCCTAGAAAGAGTGACCATCTTTGTAGTCGTTGCGCAGTCATCACCGGAACGCCCTTCTTCGGATTAAAAATGGAGACAAGAGGCTGGTGGTCAGTCAGCAAGGTGAATTTCGGCCCGTGCAGATAGTGATTGAACTTTTTCACTCCCCACACTAGGCTGAGGGCCTCCCTGTCAATCTGGGCGTAGTTACGCTCGGCTGAGGTTAGTGATAGTGACGCAAAGGCTATTGGCCTCTCTGAACCGTCCGAGAATTTGTGCGACAGCACCGCTCCAATGCCGTAAGGTGACGCATCACACGCCAACCGAATTGGTAGTGCTGGGTTGAAATGGGCCAATACCTCTTTTGATGTGATTAGTGTTTTGCTCTTCTGGAAAGCTCGTTTACATTCATCACTCCACTTCCATGGCACTCCAGTTTGCAGTAGGGTGTTCAGTGGGTGTAGTATTGTAGACAAATTTGGCAAGAACTTATGGTAGTAGTTTACCAGCCCGAGGAACGACCTCAGTTGTGACATGTTTTCCGGTGCTGGAGTCTTGACTACTGCCTCAATCTTTTCTGGGGACTTATGTAACCCCTCTTTATCGATAGCGTGGCCACAATACGAGATCTGTTTTTTAAAAAACTCGCATTTGGGGCGGTTAGCTTGGAGCCCATATTCCTTCAATCCAGTGAGCACCTGCTCCAGGTTGGCGAGGTGATCACTGTCATTTTCGCCCGTGACCAGGATGTCGTCCAAATAACACTGGGTCCCTGGGATCCCTTGCAGGACTTGTTCCATTGCCCTTTGCCAAATAGCTGGAGCTGATGCTACCCCGAATACCAGCCGATTGTATTGGTAGAGACCTTTATGGGTGTTGATTGTGAGGTATTTTCTTGATGCTTCTTCTACCTCCATTTGCAGATACGCCTGGGCCAGATCAATCTTAGTGAAGCGTTTCCCTCCAGATAGCGAGGCGAAAATATCTTCAATCCGCGGAAGTGGATATTGCACGGTGTGAAGGACTGGGTTCACTGTTACCTTAAAGTCCCCACAGATGTGAACCTTCCTTGGTTCCCCAGGCGTGCTGCTCAATGACTTTTTCATCACAAGGACGATGGGTGTAGCCCACTCGCTCCAGTCTACCTTGGACAGTACTCCTGAACGTTCCAAACTCTCCAGCTCTGCTTCGACGGCTGGGCGGATCGCATAAAGTACCGGTCTGGCCTTAAAAAATTTTGGGCTTGCGTTTTCTTCAATTTTAATTGTTGCTGTCATGCCTTTTAGTGTTCCGAGTCCTTGCTGGAACACTTCTTGCGCGTCGGTTAGGATCTTTAACAGTCGCCCGGGTGTGACGTCGTCATCCTTTTTGGCAGCCACAGTCAGTGCTTGTATGGAATGCCAATCCAGCTGTATTTTCCGGATCCATTCACATCCCAGTAATGGTGGTCCTCCATCTTGCAATACATACAGGTCTAGTTTTGGTGTTTCCTTACCGTTATATATAACGGTCACCCTTATTTTTCCTTTGGGGTAGACTTTTTGCCCCGTGTGCATCTTCAAAATAATTTTTGTGTCTCTCAAGGGTATGTGTGAGAATAGCCGCTCGTAGTCCCGTCGGTTTATGACTGTTAGGGCTGATCCTATGTCCAATTCCATTTTTACCTGGACTCCTGCTATCTTGAGAGTGACCCAAATGGTTCGGTGATCCTCCGTTTTGATCACATTATGTAGTTTCAGACAACTCAGCTCCCTGCTTTCAGAGTCGGTATCACTCTTTTGTTCGTCTGAACTATTCTCCGTCACCTTATGTACCTTCTTGTACTTTTCTTTTGGAGATTTCTTATTGCTGGTTTTCTTTCCCGACCTGCAGACTCGTGCTATGTGTCCTACTTTTCCACACTGTCTGCACACTTTGTCTTTGAACCAGCAATCATTCTGGTCGTGTGTTGTTCTGCCGCAGTGATAGCACTTCTCTGTTCTGTATGACATTTCATTTGTGCCATATTCTTGCGGTCTCTGTTGTATCTCTGCAGCGCCCCGTGCTGCTGCTTCATATGATACCGCAATGCTGAAAGCCTTGTCCAGCGTAAGGTCCTTTTCAGATAAAAGCCGTTTCTGGGTTCCTTCACTTTGAAGCCCACACACAAACTTGTCCCTTAAGGTATCTGCCAGTCCCGTTCCAAACTGGCAGTGTTTCGATAGTTTGCGCAGTTCTGTTAAATATTCAGCATTGTTTTCATCCTTATGCTGGTTCCGTTTGTGAAACTTGAATCTTTCTGCTATCAGCAGCGGTGTGGGGTTTAAATGTTCCTGTAGTATCGTCACTATGTCTCCAAAACTCTCTTCCACTGGCTTCGCTGGGGTTACTAGATTTCGTAATAAGCCATACATCTTTGCACCCATTAAATTTAACAATACCGGCGCTTTCTTGTCATTTGACACCTCATTTGCCTTGCAGTATACCTCTATTCGTTCGACATATGTAGTCCAATCTTCGACTTCATTGTCAAATGCGGTGATACTGCCACTCTTCGGCATTTTGGGTGTGGTTTAAAATGGCTTCTCCCGCACTTTCCTTCCTCCCCCGCTACTGCCAACACCGCTCTCGGCGGTCCTCGTGGCAGTGGCGGCGCCCTGTAGGTTTCACGCGCTTCTCCTGCGCTGCTGCCAACGCCGCTCTCGGCGGTCCTCTTGGCAATGGCGGCACCTCGCGGGTTTCTGCGCGTCTCTCTCCCTCTCCTCGACGTTGCTCGGCCCCTGAACACTGGCTGCGCCCTGTGCGCTCTGCCCTCTCTCTCTCTCTCCCGTCGACGCTGCTCGGCCATTTGCTGTGCTGCTCGGTCGGGCTCTAGCCTGCCGCTGTCCGGGAAGGGTCTGCGCACTACCTGTTGCCAGCCCGTTTTGCTGGACCACCGCGACTGGAAAGCCAAGCCTGGCTCTCAACAGCCTCCCCCACAATTCTCGAGTCTCTGCTGGATGACTGGGCGGTTGCCCGTGGTCGACGCCCGTGTCTCTGGCCTTGACCTCCAATCTACTGGTCTCCAAGAACGAATCCCTGGGAGGTGATGCAGAGTTGCAGGTAGGATTGAATTTGCCTCGTCGCCAATGTTGTGTCGGTCAGTAGTAAGACACAGACTGCAGGAGAACAGTACAACAGGTGTTTACTCAACGTGGCTCACTCTGGAACTGAACTGTACAGATTACTACTCAGTGCTATATACAGGTGTGGTCACTGCCGGTACTACAGTATACATGAGCTGTAAAAAGTAGTTCCCCCCTTAAAGGTATATACATTACAGAAATGATCCTCGGTGTGTTTATGGAAATGATCCTCGGTGTGTTTATAGAAATGATCCTCGGTGTGTTTATAGAAATGATCCTCAGTGTTTTTATGGAACTGATCCTCGGTGTGTTTATGGAAATGATCCTCGGTGTGTTTATAGAAATGATCCTCTGTGTGTTTATGGAAATGATCCTCAGTGTGTTTATGGAAATGATCCTCGGTGTGTTTATGGAAATGATCCTCGGTGTGTTTATAGAAATGATCCTCGGTGTGTTTATGGAAATGACCCTCGGTGTGTTTATGGAAATGACCCTCGGTGTGTTTATGGAAATGATCCTCGGTGTGTTTATGGAAATGATCCTCGGTGTGTTTATGGAAATGATCCTCGGTGTGTTTATAGAAATGATCCTCGGTGTGTTTATAGAAATGATTCTCGGTGTGTTTATAGAAATGATCCTCGGTGTGTTTATGGAAATGACCCTCGGTGTGTTTATGGAAATGATCCTCGGTGTGTTTATAGAAATTACCCTCGGTGTGTTTATAGAAATGATCCTCGGTGTGTTTATAGAAATGACCCTCGGTGTGTTTATAGAAATGATCTTCAGTGTGTTTATAGAAATGATCCTCGGTGTGTTTATAGAAATGATCCTCGGTGTTTTTATGGAAATGATCCTCGGTGTGTTTATAGAAATGATCCTCGGTGTGTTTATAGAAATGGCCCTCGGTGTGTTTATAGAAATGATCCTCGGTGTGTTTATAGAAATGATCCTCAGTGTTTTTATGGAACTGATCCTCGGTGTGTTCATAGAAATGATCCTCGGTGTGTTTATAGAAATGATCCTCGGTGTGTTTATAGAAATGACCCTCGGTGTGTTTATAGAAATGGCCCTCGGTGTGTTTATAGAAATGACCCTCGGTGTGTTTATAGAAATGACCCTCGGTGTGTTTATAGAAATGACCCTCGGTGTGTTTATAGAAATGGCCCTCGGTGTGTTTATAGAAATGGCCCTCGGTGTGTTTATAGAAATGACCCTCGGTGTGTTTATAGAAATGGCCCTCGGTGTGTTTATAGAAATGACCCTCGGTGTGTTTATAGAAATGACCCTCGGTGTGTTTATAGAAATGATCCTCGGTGTGTTTATGGAAATGACCCTCGGTGTGTTTATGGAAATGATCCTCGGTGTGTTTATAGAAATTACCCTCGGTGTGTTTATAGAAATGATCCTCGGTGTGTTTATAGAAATGACCCTCGGTGTGTTTATAGAAATGATCTTCAGTGTGTTTATAGAAATGATCCTCGGTGTGTTTATAGAAATGATCCTCGGTGTTTTTATGGAAATGATCCTCGGTGTGTTTATAGAAATGATCCTCGGTGTGTTTATAGAAATGGCCCTCGGTGTGTTTATAGAAATGATCCTCGGTGTGTTTATAGAAATGATCCTCAGTGTTTTTATGGAACTGATCCTCGGTGTGTTCATAGAAATGATCCTCGGTGTGTTTATAGAAATGATCCTCGGTGTGTTTATAGAAATGACCCTCGGTGTGTTTATAGAAATGGCCCTCGGTGTGTTTATAGAAATGACCCTCGGTGTGTTTATAGAAATGACCCTCGGTGTGTTTATAGAAATGACCCTCGGTGTGTTTATAGAAATGGCCCTCGGTGTGTTTATAGAAATGACCCTCGGTGTGTTTATAGAAATGACCCTCGGTGTGTTTATAGAAATGGCCCTCGGTGTGTTTATAGAAATGGCCCTCGGTGTGTTTATAGAAATGACCCTCGGTGTGTTTATAGAAATGGCCCTCGGTGTGTTTATAGAAATGACCCTCGGTGTGTTTATAGAAATGACCCTCGGTGTGTTTATAGAAATGACCCTCGGTGTGTTTATAGAAATGACCCTCGGTGTGTTTATAGAAATGATCCTTGGTGTGTTTATAGAAATGATCCTCGGTGTGTTATGATTTGTGAAGGGCGCATATCTCCGATTTGTACATATTGCCTCACTTTGAGCAATGGTCAGTCACACTTATCACAGAGCTACACTGGAAATCTCTGAGGTGAGGTAACGCATTACAGCAATAAAATGGGTTGGGGGAGGGGGAGCTTCAAGACATGTGTAAAATTCTTCTTGTTCACTGCAATGGAGGCACACATCACATAACTTGAGACGTAATAACATTTGTCTTTGCCAGTGTTTGGGAGATCAAAGACTCACACCCCATAGATGTTAATGGGTTTTCTAGATTCATTTTATTGCCTGATTTAATCTGCATTAAGCAGCTTTAAAAAATACAGTGTGAAGAGAATTTAATTCTTATAAGCTCATAATTTTCTTCCTCAGTAACACTTCAATGGACCTGGATGTGGAGCCAATCTAGTGCCACTACCTATCACTTCATTAACTGTAAAGTGTAGAAAGTCGCTTAATCTCATAGATATTAAATTATACATCAATAACTAGCCTGGAATATTCCCACTGTTTTGAATCTGTTCATTATTAATACTTCAACTTTTTTCATATAAAATTGAAGCACACATGCACATCAAATTTTTAAGCCCAATATACAGGTCTGGTGGTAATACCAACGTTGTCCTGTCTCCCGCTTTCAAAGGCTGGCCAGCCTGCTGTGCCTTTCCAGGACTTTCTGTTTATTTTTTCCATTTCCAGCTTTCGCGGATTTAGTTTTCGCATCTACATTTTCCACTTTCTGCTGCAGAATTTTTAAAGATCCGTTAAAAGGCTTGAATATGAACCTGCTATATATTACTGCCCAATAGCCATTATGTACTGAATGAGCATTTGCAGGAACTTGCTCTGATTTGAGTTGGAAGGTCTGAAGAGAAAATAACATCTTATTTAAAAAAATAAGCTGCAATTGTTCACTCGTTCATATAATCCTCCGACTAGTGTCCTTAAGTAATGATTGCAATCATAATACTTGCATATAGCTCATATCATGACAATTGTTTCAAAGTTCTTCGTACAATGGATCACTTTTAAAATATGATAACTGTTGTTTTGCAGGAAATATGTTATTTAATATTAAATCTAATCTTATGACTTTTTAAAAATTAAATATGTAGCAATAATTCAGAAATTAAATCAGTTGATATATTTTCTAACTGGATCTTCTTAATGGCAAACCTAATTTCTTTGGTAAGATTTCTTTATTGTTTGAACAATTTAAGTTCTCTATTCTCAAAAATATTTGTTTTTGTGCCTGTTTCTCCGATGGTGCATAGTTCATCCTTTTCAGAGAGAATTGGACAACTTGGAAGTGTGGGATAAGGTGAGTGAACAGGACAGTCTGGGAGACTGGGAGTCTCTGAGAGAATGGGACATTCTGAGAGAGTGGGGGCTGGACTTTACCAATGGGACATTCTGAGAGAGTGGGGGCTGGACTTTACCAATGGGGAGCTTTTGGAGGCGGGACTCCCACTTGTCGGGTTTCAGTCCCGCCATTGACTGGGGGATGGGGCAGACACCTATTGACTGGGGGATGGGTTTCAGTCCCGCCAATTAAGGGAAAGCCGGTTACAGAGAATGTCAATGTATGACGTTTCATCTGTCAAAAATTTTTGACAGATGAATTGTCATCATTTGACAGCTCTGTGAAGCTGTCAAACACTGACATTCTCTGTAGTTTGATGAGTTCTTGAATTCAAGGCTCATCAAACCTCTTTATTTAGCAGAAATTAGATGGTTGTTGCATTGGAGAATGCAGCGGCCATCTGTCATCTCTGCCGCGGAGGTGCGAGACTCTGCATACCCAACGATTGAAGCCTGCAGGAAGAAACAAAGGTAAGTAAACTTTTTCTATCACTTTCCACTTACCTCACATACTCACCTCTCCACACTTGCACCCATCACTTACCTTCACAGCACACTTTTTCACCCCTCCGACCCCCTCCGACCCACTGCTCACCTCGGTGACCCTGACGAGGTTCAGAGCCTTCGGGAAGCCCGCACTTGTGTGGGCAAAATGGGGATAATCCCCTTCCCGCCTCCAAGGAGACGGGACCCGGCGCGGGTCATCTACCCACCTCCTGGCAAGATGGCACGGAGGCGGGTTGGGGGGCGGGTTGGGCACCCGCCCCCAGTTTCTGCCATTTTCCCGGCAGTCCCGCCTCCATACCCGCCTCCCCAGGGTTGGGCAAGATCGCGCCCTGTGAGTCTCTGAGAGAGTGGGACATTCTGAGAGAGTGGGGCAGTCCTGACATTCTAAGAAAATGGCGCCATCTGAGGCCTCAACCTGCCCCACGGAGCCAGTGACACTACTCTGTACCTGACAGCTGCAAGCGGGATTCATCCCCCTGTGGGAATATCCTACCTCCATGCAGGGCACCATCTAGTGGTGCAGCTAAGATTTAAAAGGGCCTAAATTCAACATTGCTGTGCTTGTTTTAAGGGGCGTAAAACGGGCGTGACAATCACAAATTTACCAATGGGAAGGCCTGCGCTCGGTTTGCACATGCGTCAATTCAGCGGGGGCTTTTTTTTTTAAAGGTGGCCATGGTGACCACCTGTCATGAATGCAGGCCTCATTTCAATACTGAAATGAGGTTCCTGCGCCCGTTTCTGGCCCCGTTTGCGAAATTGATTAAAAGTGGTCAAAGCTCATGTCGCCTCAACCTCCCAATTACTTGCTCAGGCTCTAAAGGGACCACTGGAGGTCGCGGAAGAAGCCTGCGGGTATGTTTTATTTTCCTAATGTACCTTACTGTGGATCCGGGAGGAGCAGGAATGCATCCATATTAAGACTGTGGCAGCTGCCTTGCCCGTGCGGCCCCCTTCCCGATCACCTTCCCGCCCCCCCCCCCCCCGCTCCCCCTCCCCCTACCTGTGGGCCTTAACCAATGTCCTGGGCCAGCTGGAATTGGTCAGGCAATTTTGATGATGGGTCTCGAGGACCAATTGAAGACGGTCCCGGGGCCTTTCCATTCTTGGCTGCATGGGTTGTGCCTAGGGTTGCTAACCAGCTCTCTGTCAGTCCCGCGCAGCCCGGGACCGGCTTTGTCAATGTTAAATTTTGCACACGCGTAAAACCGGGAATGGTCCACCCAGCCCCTTAAAGGGGCCACGCACCCAAAAAAAAAAATTAGGGGGACCATTGTTGCCAACCCTTCAGGATTGACTTGGAGTCTCCAGGAATTAAAGATCCATTTCCAGCACACTGCTGTGAGCAAAACTCAGGGAAAAAATCATCAGGGCAATAAAAAAAAACACTATATTATTCATTTTCGTTCATCAGTTATAAAATTATTGGAGAAGGATTAAAAAAATAAAGGGCTGTTTGACTGTGCAGGGTGGTTGGAGGTGGGAGTTCATGTGATGAACGCCTCCTGGGATACATCCAAGCAGAGTTGGCAACCCTAATCGTGCCCTGTATTGGGCTCCAATGAATTTAGGCCCCAAAGCCTCTCATTGAGCTGAGGTGAGCTGGGCAGATCAACCTGGGCCTCAGTTTGGTAGCTTCCTACTATATGGGCAACCGGCAGGCTGTCACCATTTCCTCCTCTCTGTCAAAGCATGGCCTAGTATTTTATTCGTGTCAAATTCCAGGCCTCTTGAATTTTTCTGAAAGAATACTAAGAAAAGTAATCTTTTTGTATCATTAATCCTAGTGGGAAATAATGACAGCTAGAAAGTAAAGCATTTCTCACATAAACATGAAAAGAGAATTTTGGTTTAAAATTTAATAGTGTGACATAGAAAATAGTCGGCATTTCCGCAGCCTGCTTTGCTGGAGCCTCGGGCAGATAAGAGGAAATCCCAAGTGTATAAGAAATGATTCAACTAATGCACACAACACTTGGGTTGTGCAATAACTTTCTATTATTTGATGGCTGCTGAGGTTGAGGTACCCGTGGACTGATCATCCCTACATCGGAGTCAGTGGTTAGACACCTGGATGCTGATAGTCAGGAGTAAAGCCTGGCTCTGCAAACAAAATTAAATAGCTCGAGATCTCATTTTCTTGGCATAAAGTGGACTTTTCTGTGATTTGTGTGTAATCTAGTGGTCAGTACAAAGGAACCAATTTATTTGAAAGCCCATAGGTAGGAAACTGCTTGTCACTTATTCATTGTTCATTGTTAATGGGTGCATAGCATGCATTAAACTAAACAACGATTAAACACAAAGCACAATGTGGCCATTCAGGCACTATCTCCCTGCCCTCTGGAGCTCCTTTCCCCAAATCCCTCCACCTCCCCCTCTTTCAAAAGAAATCCTAAAAAACATTTTCTTTCAACTCCACCACCTCCCAAACTTTTCCTGCTATCCCTTTTTCTCTAGTGCTAAGCATCCATGCTTGGATATCATGTATTCACAACATCAGGAGCCGTACCCTGGCCAATAAGACCTGGGGTGGTGGAGGGGGGCGGTTTTCATCTCGTTACCACTACTTTTAGGCCTGTAAACGGGTCGGTGACGGGAGGAAAACTTCCGAAGAGAAACACTGACCTACCACTGGAGGTCCGCCCATTCTGATTTTGGGGCAGATCCCCATTTAGGCGGCCGGCACTCCCACCGGACACCGGCAGGGGTCGAGTAAGCAAATAGTGGTCAACTGAGATCGTCAGGAACACCCAACGCCATTTTCATTGCAAGCCAAGCTGCCACTGTTACTTCCTCAACATGCCCAGTACAGGCATTTCCAGCACTATTTAAAGAGAAAGGGAACTCTCTCTCTCCCGCTGGTGTTAGACGGTTTAGGGCCACTTAGATTATTTTAAAGTGCTTGTAGCGGCTATACAACCTACTGAACTCTTCAGGGACTTCTGACAATGCACTTTTCTACATGGGGTCCTTCTGGCAATTCCAATCTGGCAAGTGGAAGAGCATGAGGAGGAGGAGGAGGAGGACTGGCAACATGAGGAAGAAGCAAAGAGGGCTGCAGCTGCAAGGTGACGAGATAGAAGGAAGTGTGCTCGCTGGAATGCTTCCCCCTCCCAATAGATTGTATAAGCCCAGGATAACTAGTCTGTGGCGACAAGAGCAGGTCAGAGGCTGGGTATTCTGCGGCGAGTGTCTCACCTCCTGACTCCCCAAAGCTTTTCCACCATCTACAAGGCACAAGTAAGGAGTGAGATGGAATACTCTCCACTTGCCTGGATGAGTGCAGCTCCAACAACACTCAAGAAGCTCGTCACCATCCAGGACAAAGCAGCTTGATTGGCACCCCATCCACCACCTTAAACATTCACTCCCTCCACCACCGGTGTACCGTGGCTGCAGTGTGTACCATCTACAAGATACACTGCAGCAACTCGCCAAGGCTTCTTCGGCAGCACCTCCCAAACCCGCGACCTCTTCCACCTAGAAGGACAAGGGCAGCAGGCGCATGGGAACACCACCACTTCCAAGTTCCCCTCCAAGTCACACACCATCCTGACTTGGAAGTATATAGCTGATCCTTCATCGTCACTGGGTCAAAATCCTGGAACTCCCTCCCTAACAGCACTGTGGGAGTACCTTCACCACACGGACTGCAGCGGTTCAAGAAGATGGCTCACCACCAGCTGTTCAAGGGCAATTAGGGATGGGCAATAAATGCTGGCCTTGCCAGCGATGCCCATATCCCATAAACGAATAAAAAAAAACATGCCTGCACTTATCTGAGGAGCAGTGCATAAGGAGGCTATGCTTCTCTAGGGAGGCCGTGACATATCTGTGTCACAACAAGACCTAATACCAACTGCCACAACCTACACACTAATCACCCAGGCAGAGCCCCTAGTGAGTGTCTTAAATGTTACTACAAGGTGCTCCCCCGGTGAGTTCAGAATAGGGAGGTGGAAGGTTGCCGTGACTCAGGACGAAGGCCCTTGAGCAGCTTGTGGTCCACGTCCTGCAGCAGCCTAGGCTTGATAGGGGTTGGTTGCAGACTGTAGCAACTCATCGGTTGCCTTGGCAGTCTGGCCTAGCTGGTATTCTGGCAGCAAGGGGGGCATTACTTGAGTAGGTGGCAAGGGTGCAGACCTGCAGTCATCCTGAAAGAGGACAACACCTTTTACTCCCGTTGCAGGGCTGCCACTGCCATGGGGCTGCGGCTCAGCACTTCCACTGATCTGTGGGAGAGCAGACTGTAAAACATTCGTGATGTGACTGAAGCCCCAATGCATTTGGTTTCCCAGACTGTCTAAGGCGATGGAGATGGTGGAGCCCAGAGCCTGTCAGGCCCTAACATGAGCATCCCTGAAAGATATTACTGCCGGTGGTATAGACTCTAATCCACAAAGAGTGACCTCCGCTGCAAATAAACTGGCCCACAGCTGTTTACTATAAAGTGATCTGATTGCGAGCTTCAACCAAAGATGCAAAGGAGATAAAGAGCACAATGTTTACTCTCTCTGTAATAGGTCAATTTTATGACCTACCCTGGTCAAATATCTTTGCTTAACTCGGGATATAAGGTGCAATCCCTAGTATAAACACACTCTCTCTCGATAATTTGAATGCAATCTCTGATCTCTAGGTTTTAATTTAATTTGGATTTAACCCATGCTACAAAGCAATACATTTACACAGGCCTGGTTATTTAGACCTAACACTGATCACTTTCTAGGATTTATTTTGCACATACATCATCACTGTATGGATTGACTTTATATGCAGCACTTTGTAGCACCTGAGATTAATTGAAGGAAGGCACAGCTAGCAGTAAACACTGGGGCATCACATTCGGCTCAGAACATAACTAATATGTTTGCTTAGAAAGAAGAACAATAAGAAGCTCACATGGTTTCTTGAAAAGGGAACAGTATCCACATTAAGTCCTGTCTCTCGAGAATGTGAGCGAAGGCTTTGACAATCTGCCAAGAAAGCAAATTGAAATGCAACAAGAACAGGAAACACAAATGTGGAAAGGTCTTTGCAGGTGGGAAATGTTTATTAATACATTGTATAAGGGTTATTTAGTAGTGTTAGATGTTGGAATTTTGCTCAAAGGCGGTAAAATAAAAGATCTTTTAAGTGCACTTCAGGAACAGTAATGTTAAAGTAGTACTTTTAAATTTCGCCATAATTCCTTAATGTTGTAATGGGAAATATGTGCTCACTTACTGGTACCTTTTAAGTGGCCCCTTGTTCCTAGTGTATGGGGAACTGCCAGTTAAGGAGCTGCCTGAAAGCAGACGGTTTGAATGGAACCTTCCCTTATATGACATGTTAATGTCTGCTGCGGTTACACCATGAATGGGGCGCCTTACCCTGTCGCATAAAGGGAGCACTACATAAAAATGCTTTCTCCCAGGTTGCCTCTCACCGACAATTCTAAAATATAATTCATGGCAACAAGGGACAATTTAGAGACACAGTAGAGATAGCTCGCTTTATAACAATTAGGAGTATGGAGCAATTCAGCAGAATACTATTCCCCTTTAAAAAAAACTGATCATTGAACTATAGCAGGAACTAAAAGCAGGAATAAAATATCTAAGTTATTTTCTATTAGCACATAAGAACATAAGAATTAGGAGCAGTAGACCATTCGGCCCTTCGAGCCTGCTCCGCCATTCAATAAGATCATGGCTGATCATTGACCTCAACTCCACTTTCCCGCCCTATCCCTTGATTCCCTTAATATCCAAAAATCTATCGATCTCTGCCATGAATATACTCAACAATTGTGCATCCACAGCTCTCTGCGGCAGAGAATTCCAAAGATTCACAACATTCTGAGTGAAGAAGTTTCTCCTCATCTCAGCCCTAAATGGCCGACCCCTTATTCCGAGACTGCGGTCCCTTGTTCTAGACTCCCCAGTCAGGGGAAACATCCTCCCAGCATTTACCCTGTAAGAATTTTGTATGTTTCAATGAGATCACCTCTCATTCTTCTAAACGCTAGAGAATATAGGCCTGCAGAGCTCTGCAGATCCTAATCTTAATAAAAGGTATGGGGGGAAAAATTGGGTCGCGCCCCCTTTGAAGCGCTAACTTCACCGGGGCGCTACTTTTAGCAGGTCTTCCTCCCCTTATTAAAGGGGAGGGGCCTAGCGCAGCGCAACCCAGGGCCCAGCTGGGCCACCAGGGATCGGAGTGGCGGCAAAAGAGCCCGGCACTTAAGAGAAGTGCCGGGCTCACGGAGCGCAGCTGCCACTCCGCGGGGGGGCTGCACAGAAGGCTGGGGACAGCAATGGGGGCAGGTGCTGGCAGGCGGCCAGCAACAAAAATGACCGCCTTGCACCTCCTCTTTAATTTGCGCTGCCCCGGCCGCAGGTAGGCCCTCCTGACCCTGTCGGACATAGCGTCTGGCGGTAAGTCAGGGGGCGCTACCAAAGATCACGGCCGGGGTGCGAGCGGGGCGCTGCGCACAGCGATGATGTCATCGCCGGTGGCGCAGCGCCGCGGGGTGCTAATGGATACCGCCGCCGCTAACCTCCTGCTGAATTTCACGGGAGGCATTGGCGGCGCCACGCCCAGGTGCTAGTTGCTTTGCGCCCCATTAGCTCCTTCTTAGAACACTAATGGGAGGCACAAATCAACCGAATTTTTCCACCACTTAGTTTAACTGTATTCTCCTAGTTCATTTTATAAACCACTTGTGCTTATGGACCTGTTTAGATAAACTAGTGTTCAGCAATTTGGTGTATGCAAAGCTGAGTGGGTGGCACTCTCGCCTCTGAGTCAGAAGGTTGTGGCTTCAAGTCTCAGTCCAGAGACTTTAGCATGAAATCTAGGCTGACACTCCAGCGCAGTACTGAGGGAGTGCTGCACTGTCGGAGGTGCCGGCTTTCGGATGAGTTGTTAAACCGAGGCCCCGTCTGCCCTCTCAGGTGGACGTAAAAGCTCCCTTGACACTATTTTGAAGAAGAGCAGGAGAGTTATCCCCGGTGTCCTCGGCAACTTTAATCCCTCAACCAGCATCACTGAAATAGATTATCTGGTGCTGAGACACATAGCTGTTTGTGGGATCTTTCTGTGCACAAATTGGCTGCCGCGTTTCCCACAACACAACAGTGACTACACTTCAAATGTACTTCATTGGCTGTAAAGTGCTTTGGGAGGTCCTGAGTTTGTGACAGGCGCTATATAAATGCAAGTCTTTGGGGGAAAAATTGAGTCGCGCCCCCTTTGGGGCGCTAACTCCGCCGGGGCGCTACTTTTAGCCCCCCTGCATTCAAAATTGTGTGATAGCGCCCCAAGAGGGAAGCGTGGCGCTACTGGAAGTGCCCTGCCTACCTCTTGGGGCGCTGCGAGGGAATATCGCGGTGCTACGTGCCGCGGTATTGCAGGCCTACATAAGAACATAAGAACATAAGAAATAGGAGCAGGAGTAGGCCAATCGGCCCCTCGAGCCTGCTCCGCCATTTAATAAGATCATGGCTGATCTGATCCTAACAGCCAATCCACTATCACAGAACCATCTCCTGAATCTAACAGAATTAGACACACGAAATAGGAGCAGGATCAGGCTATACGGCCCCTGGGCCCGCTCCGCTACCCACAGGGCCATGACCGATCCGAACCTAGACTCATGTCCAAATTCCTGCCCGCTCCCCATAACCCTTAATTCCCTTCCTCCCCTTAAAGGGGAGGGCCCTTGTGCAGCATGACCCGGGCCTAGCTGGGCCACCGGGGATCAGAGTGCCAGCAAAAGAGCCCAGCACTCAAGAGAAGTGCCAGGCTCAGGGAGTGCCACCGGCACCCCGTGGGGGTGGGGGGGCAGGTCAGGAGGCCGGGGACGGCAGCGGAGACAGGTGCTGGCAGGCTGCCAGCAACAAAAATGGCCGCCTGGCACCTCGCCTTTAATTAGCGCCACCTCGGCCGCAGGTCAGCCCTCCTGACCCTGTCGGACATAGCGTCCGGCGGTAAGTCAGGGGGCGCTACCAAAGATCGTGGCTGGGGCGCGAGCGGGGCACTGCGACGGTGATGACGTCGTCGCCGGTGGCGCAGCACCGTGGGGCGCTAACGGTTAGCGCCGCCGCTAACCCCCACTGAATTTCGCGGGTGGCATTGGCGGCGCCGCGCCCGGGCGCTAGTTGACTTGCGCCCCGTTAGCGCAAAGCAACCGAACTTTTCCCCCTTTCTTTTTTCTCCCCCTGTAATCAAAGCCACTTTTCGGTGCTGGCAGTAGCTGGGGAGTAAGGGAGCCACTGGCAGGAGTGCAATGCAAAGGCTGGAGCATTGGGCAGGCCAGCTCGTGAAGAGATGGAGCCAGTAGTAACCTCGATTGACTGTCTGGCATTTTCTTATCTTTGTGGTTGCTTCTATTCGCTGCTCACGATGCGGTCTCCTCTACATTGGGGAGACCAAACGCAGATTGGGCGACCGCTTTGCGGAACACCTCCGTTCAGTCTGTAAGGGTGACCCTGAGCTTCCAGTCGCCTGTCACTTTAATTCACCGCTTCACTCCCACTCTGATCTCTCTGTCCTCGGGCTATTGCATTGTTCCAATGAAGCTCAACGTAAGCTCGAGGAACAGCACCTCATCTTTTGATTGGGCACTTTGCAGCCTGCCGGACTCAACATTGAGTTCAACAATTTCAGATAATTATCCCTGCCCCCATTTTTCATGCAGTATGATTTTTGCCATTCCCATTTGCAACATTTTATCTTTCCTGCCTCTTACAAAAGTACAGGATGTTCTTTCTATTCCTTCCTCCCCTCCTAAACGCCCCCCCCCCCCACCCTGTCTCTGCACCTGCTTAATATCTGTTACATCTCCAGCTTTTTCCAGTTCTGATGAAGGGTCCCAGACCTGAAACGTTAACTGTGTTTCTCTCTCCACGGATGCTGCCTGGCCTGCTGAGTATTTCCACCATTTTCTGTTGTTATTTCAGATTTCCAGCATCCGCAGTATTTTGCTATTATGTCTAGAGTCCTGTCCGTTACTGCGAGGCTTAAAGAAATAAAGGCACAACTACCTCTCGAATGGAGAAGCCAGCTACTGTACTCGAGGTGCAGCTAATGAAAATGCTGCTGCAACGTGAAAAGTCTGCCAGAGGCATTTGGAAAGAAAGCATTTACAATTCACAGCCTCACGGCCACTGAATTACTTTATGTGCCAGAATTTTTCCTGGGTTCACTTTGGCTGACTTAGTTCAAATTCCCCTGTATCAGTTTGCAGTTAATTGAAGCTTCGTAAGTCTATTTTAAATATTTACTCATATTATGACGGATAAAGTGCTGCATTCATACATAAATTGAAGGCAGCTTTAAATTTATAAATGGCTATGAAAGAAAAACCCTTCTGGAAGGAATGTTGTAATTTGTTAAATTAAGTTCAAACAATCTGAATTAACTCCTCTAATCCTCATTTTACTAAACAGAAAGAATCTACTTCAATCTAATTTGATTGGAAAAACTGCCATCAAACTTCTTTGGTGCACTGGGAAGCTCTTGAAAGTTCGAGGTGTGTTATCGTAGGATTCGATTCATTAAAGATATGTGATGTAGTGCGACATTACCTCAGGACCCGCTGAGTGAACTAGATTAGTGGCAAAAGAACCAGGGGGGAAATGAGGCAAAATCTTTTTACGCAGCAAGTTTTTAATGATCTGGAATGTGTTGCCGGAAAAGGCGGTGGAAGCAGATTCAATAGTAATTTTCAAAAGGGAATTGGATAAAATACTTTATAAAAAAAAAGGAAACATTTGCAGGGCTGTGGTGAAAGAGCGGAGGGTGGGACTAATTGGACAGCTCTTTCAAAGAGCCGGCACAGGCACGATGGGCCGAATGGCCTCCTTCTGTGCTGTATGATTCTATGATAGTATGATTTTAAAAAGAGTGGAGCAACATAATGCAAAAGCAAAATACTGTGGATGCTGGAAATCTGAAATAAATACAGAAAATGGTGGAAATACTCGGCAGGTCAGGCAGCGTCTGTGGAAAGAGAAATAGAGGGCTGGATTTTACGAACCTCGGCGGGTCCGTGGCAGGCGACGCTTTGTAGAATGAATATACCTTAATTGAGCTTGTTAAGCCTGCCCAGCGCGTTTCCCGGGCAATTAGAGGAAGTGTCATTTAATGACGCGTCATCAGCCGGTTTCATTAAAGGGACCATGGCCAACTTTATTTTGACATTTGTGCTGTCAGTGTTCTACAGCATTGAGGTGCTGCAAACACTGACAATCTCTGCACAGAGGTGCAGGGCTGCACCCAGGCTCTCCCATCACTCCCTCTATATGCTTATAGAGGGAGACAGAGCACACAAGGAGGTCCTCGTCCCTTCCCATGGGCAGAGAAGGCCTCCCCAGGAGACCAACACAGCCTGGTTACACATTGCAGAGGAGGACACAAGCAGGGATGTGGTCAGGAGGACCAGGCTGCAGTGCCGCAAACCTTTCAATGATCCCAATAGATCATGAACGTTAGTACAAAGCCACACTCAACCTCATCCTGCTGTGCCTCTCATCACATCCCCATCACTCTGCCTTCCCTAGCCTACTCCTGCGCATCCTTACTCACACCAACTTACCTTGTACATCCACCCATCCCTCTCTATCTACATCATAACTTCCCCATCTCACCCCTCACACTCACCCTCATCCTAATGCAATCATACCAACTAACAACACACAAGAGTCAGTGTTTTATGTAATATTCATGTAAAGTTTCTGTTAATGTGCTGTCAAACATTGAAACCTTTATTTTCAACACATTTTGCGTTCTTGGACAGATTTGTGTGCACCTTTGGAAGTGGCTTGGTGAGTTGAAGTGAATGGTGAGACATAACGGTACCCCCCGCAATGGTGATGAGTGTAAAAGGAATAGCTTGGACATTGTAGGGATGCTTTATGGTGTTGGTTTGGGGTGGTGCCAACCTGGCACATCATGTGGCAGCCAGGGTGTACAGCGTCAAATGAAGTAAATCTGGCCATAGTGAGGCCATCCCTGGCCTCCCGGGCAGCAATGTGGTCGGGTGCTGATGCCCTGTGTCCTGTGCAGCGGAGAAGGTTGGTGTTGTTGGTGCTGCTGTTATGCCTGGTGCTGCTGGTGTTGGGGCTGATCGTGGTGGGATTCTGAGGACCAAGATGAGAGAGTTTCAACGGCACTCATGCTGATGAAATAGCTGGCAGATGAAGTAGAGATGACAGAAGCAATTTCTCAATGGTGGGAGAGGTAATGAGGTCAGACTGGATGGAGACTTGTGTAAAGACTTGCAGCATCCTGAATCTGTAGTGGAAATGCAGTTTAGAGAAGCTAGTATTCAAGGGAAGATATCTGAATCAGTTGGGAGCTTTGACTTGACATTTGAAGCTGTCAACTCATCAGCTGATTCAATGGCCACTGACCTCCCACCTCAGCTTCATAGACGAGGTCTAGGCACAGCGGGAAACCGGTGGGTGACCTGTCAAATCCAAAAAGCTGGGGGAAAAAACCATTGATAAGTGGCTGTAAACAAGTCACTAATGATTTTAATTGCACGTCGGGTATGCTCAGCGCTGACAGACCCGACTTTTGGTAAAGGCGCGTGGCTGCGGGTTCACAGTGGGGTCCCGACCCATTGGGGAAAAAAATCTACTTTCCCACCCGACCCGCCACCGCTGACCACCCCCCCCAACCCCAGCAAAATCCAGCCCATGGTTAAGCTTTCAGGTTGATGACCTTTCATCAGAACCATGCTATACATGGTTTGTCTTAATACAATGCAACACTTCATTCAGCTGCACACATAGTGCTCTTAGTTAAGTTGAGAACGTTAGCCACATCACAATAAAATGTTGATGTAGTAGATTTTTTTTAGTACAGTAGATAGATCTTCTTATGTACGTAAAGCAGCTTATAACAATCAGTTAGAGTAGGATGGCTGATCTGAATCTGTAAAATGACTTATTCTGATAGTCTGGATTGTTGGGGGCCATCTGGCTAATCCATGTTGTGTATTTAGTGTGTGCAGTTTAATAGCAGTTATTAATAGCACTCATTAACTGCCTGGCAAAGGAGCATACTGCAAACTTCATCTGATGATTGACTTCTGTTCTAGTAAAGGTTCACTGTAAATGCCAACCATCTGCATACACCACACTCCTCTCAATCAGTCTCCCAGTTTTGAGGGCCAGGCCTAGCAGAATGTATATTATTCAGTCCTTTAATGGGTAGCTTGTCATGGAGAGGTATAAATTGTCCGAGTAGGTGTATTCAAGTGGAGCCAGTCAATGCTGTTATTCCTCCACAAACATCTTTTTTATTATCATAGCAGAAGGCTCTGTAGTTGGCTCCACTGGGACCGAGGTATGGACAGATACACAACACAGGGTGGATAGGTGAAAGTACACGAGTTTTCAAAGTAAAGAATGGTTTACTATCCCAATCGTACTAAAGCCATGCTGTACAATTTCAATCATGTTACATCAATGGACGTACAGTATTATTTACATTATGAGACAGATTACAGATTTGGGTCTGGCATAGTAATCTTCTCAAGTTCAGTAGTTCACCAAAGTGATCTGCGTGCCTTACTTTTATGAAAGTTGACTCACACTGCCCGACATCTACTTGTAAGATAGTGTAACCCGGACATGTAACAATAGTCCCTCCCACCATGATTCGAACAGGATATTCGTGTCTTTCGCACGTTTACATCTTCATTCCCTCTGACGTCAGGCCAAGCTAACACACAAGCTAACTCATTTCACAGTGAGGTGAATATGTGAACGGATGGTCGAACTCCCTTAATTTTAAAAGTACAACTTATCTTTCATAGAATCATAGAATAGTACAGCCCAGAAGGAGGCTATTCGGCCCATCAAGTCTGCCGTGGGAAGGGGAGGGGTGATACAAGAGTGGACCATGGCACCTTCCCGATGCAACACCTGCCCTTTTACCTCCTCCCTTCCCACCGTCCAGGGCCCCAAACACTTCTTCCAGGTAAAATAGTGATTTACTTGTACTTCTTGCAATTCAGTATACTGTATTCGCTGCTCACGATGCAGTCTCCTCTACATTGGGAAGACCAAACACAGATTGGGTGACTGCTTTGCGGAACACCTCCGTTCAGTCTGTAAGCATGACCCCGAGCTTCTGGTCGCCTGTCACTTTAATTTTCCACTCCACTTCCACTCTGACCTCTCTGTCCTCGGCCTCTTACACTGTTCCAACGAAGCTCAATGTAAGCGCGAGGAACAGCACTTCATCTTTCGATTAGGCACTTTACAGCTTTCTGGACTCAACATCGAGTTCAACAATTTCAGACCATAACCTCTGCCCCTATTTTTTCAGATGGCAGCTGTTGATGATTCTGTCATCCCCATTTACAGCTCTTCTAGTGTCATCCTTTGTCTTTTTAGTTGTCCCATTACCATCTCCCTTTGCTTTGTACGATCATACCTTTTGTCTTTTAATCACTCCTGCCTTCCACCCTATCACAGACCTTCCCTTTACTTCTTTCCTTCCCTTCCCCCCTTTCCCTGCCCCTGCACTTGCTTAAAATCTGTTACATCTCTAACTTTTTCCAGTTCTGACGAAAGGTCATCGACCTGAAACGTTAACTCAGTTTCTCTCTCCACAGATGCTGCCTGACCTGCTGAGTATTCTGCAATGTATATACCTTTAAGGGGGGAACTACTTTTACAGCTCATGTATACTGCAGTACCGGCAGTAACCACACCTGTATATAGCACTGAGTAGTAATCTGTACAGTTCAGTTCCAGAGTGAGCCACATTGAGTAAACACCTGTTGTACCGTTCCGCTGCCATCTTGTGTCTTATTACTCTCGGACACAACATTGGCGACGAGACAAATTCGATCCTACCTGCAACTCTGCATCACCTCCCAGGGATTCATTCCTGGAGACCAGTAGATTGGAGGTCAAGGCCAGAGACACAGGCGTCGACCACGGGCAACCGCCCAGTCATCCAGCAGAGACTCGAGAATTGTGGGGGAGGCTGTTGAGAGCCAGGCTTGGCTTTCCAGTTGCGGTGGTCCAGCAAAACGGGCTGGCAACAGGTAGTGCGCAGACCCTTCCCGGACAGCGGTGGGCTAGAGCCCGACCGAGCGGCACAGCAAAGGGCGGAGCAGCGTCGACGGGGGAGAGAGAGAGAGGGCAGAGCGCACAGGGTGCAGCTGGTGTTCAGGGGCCGAGCAGCGTCGAGGAGAGGGGGAGAGATGCACAGAAACCCGCGAGGCACCGCCATTGCCACGAGGACCGCCGAGAGCGGCATTGGCAGCAGCGCAGGAGAAGCGCGCAAAACCTACAGGGCGCTGCCATTACCACGAGGACCGCCGAGAGCGGTGTTGGCAGCAGCGGGGGAGGAAGGAAAGCGTGGGAGACGCCATTTTAAACCACACCCAAAATGCCGAAGAGTGGCAGTATCACCGCATTTGACAATGAAGTCGAAGATTGGACTACATATGTTGAACGAATAGAGGTATACTGCAAGGCAAATGAGGTGTCAGATGACAAGAAAGCGCCGGTATTGTTAAATTTAATGGGTGCAAAGACGTATGGCTTATTACGAAATCTAGTAACCCCAGCGAAGCCAGTGGAAAAGAGTTTTGGAGACATAGTGACGATACTACAGGACCATTTAAACCCCACGCCGCTGCTGATAGCAGAAAGATTCAAGTTTCACAAACGGAACCAGCATAAGGATGAAAACAATGCTGAATATTTAACAGAACTGCGCAAACTATCGAAACACTGCCAGTTTGGAACGGGACTGGCAGATACCTTAAGGGACATGTTTGTGTGTGGGCTTCAAAGTGAAGGAACCCAGAAACGGCTTTTATCTGAAAAGGACCTTACGCTGGACAAGGCTTTCAGCATTGCGGTATCATATGAAGCAGCAGCACGGGGCGCTGCAGAGATACAACAGAGACCGCAAGAATATGGCCAAAACTAAATGTCGTACAGAACAGAGAAGTGCTATCGCTGCGGCAGAACAACACACGACCACAATGATTGCTGGTTCAAAGACAAAGTGTGCAGACAGTGTGGAAAAGTAGGACACATAGCACGAGTCTGCAGGTCGGGAAAGAAAACCAGCAATAAGAAATCTCCAAAAGAAAAGTACAAGAAGGTACATAAGGTGACGGAGAATAGTTCAGACGAACAAAAGAGTGATAACGACTCCGAAAACAGGGAGCTGAGTTGTCTGAAACTACATAATGTGATCAAAACGGAGGATCACCGAACCATTTGGGTCACTCTCAAGATAGCAGGAGTCCAGGTAAAAATGGAATTGGACACAGGATCAGCCCTAACAGTCATAAACCGACGGGACTACGAGCGGCTATTCTCACACATACCCTTGACAGACACAAAAATTATTTTGAAGATGCACACGGGGCAAAAAGTCTATCCCAAAGGAAAAATAAGGGTGACCGTTATATATAACGGTAAGGAAACACCAAAACTAGACCTGTATGTATTGCAAGATGGAGGACCACCATTACTGGGACGTGAATGGATCCGGAAAATACAGCTGGATTGGCATTCCATACAAGCACTGACTGTGGCTGCCAAAAAGGATGACGACGTCACACCTGGGTGACTGTCAAAGATCCTAACCGACGCGCAAGAAGTGTTCCAGCAAGGACTCGGAACACTAAAAGGCATGACAGCAACAATTAAAATCGAAGAAAACGCAAGCCCAAAATTTTTTAAGGCCAGACCGGTACCTTATGTGATCCGCCCAGCCGTCGAAGCAGAGCTGGAGAGTTTGGAACGTTCAGGAGTACTGTCCAAGGTAGACTGGAGCGAGTGGGCTACACCCATCGTCCCTGTGATGAAAAAACCATTGAGCAGCACGCCTGGGGAACCAAGGAAGGTTCGCATCTGTGGGGACTTTAAGGTCACAGTGAACCCAGTCCTTCACACCGTACAATATCCACTTCCGCGGATTGAAGATATTTTTGCCTCGCTATCTGGAGGGAAACGCTTCACTAAGATTGATCTGGCCCAGGCGTATCTGCAAATGGAGGTAGAAGAAGCATCAAAAAAATACCTCACAATCAACACCCATAAAGGTCTCTACCAATACAACCGGCTGGTATTCGGGGTAGCATCAGCTCCGGCTATTTGGCAAAGGACAATGGAACAAGTCCTGCAAGGGATCCCAGGGACCCAGTGTTATTTGGACGACATCCTGGTCACGGGCGAAAATGACAGTGATCACCTCGCCAACCTGGAGCAGGTGCTCACTAGATTGAAGGAATATGGGCTCCGAGCTAACCGCCCCAAATGCGAGTTTTTAAAAAAACAGATCTCGTATTGTGGCCACGTTATCGATAAAGAGGGGTTACATAAGTCCCCAGAAAAGATTGAGGCAGTAGTCAAGGCTCCAGCACCGGAAAATGTGTCACAACTGAGGTCGTTCCTCGGGCTGGTAAACTACTACCATAAGTTCTTGCCAAATTTGTCTACTATACTACACCCACTGAACACCCTACTGCAAACTGGGGTGCCATGGAAGTGGAGTGACGAATGTAAACGCGCTTTCCAGAAGAACAAAACACTAATCACATCGAAAGAGGTATTGGCCCATTTCAACCCAGCACTATCAGTTCGGTTGGCGTGTGCTGCGTCACCCTATGGCATTGGAGCGGTGCTGTCGCACAAATTCTCGGACGGCTCAGAGAGGCCAATAGCCTTTGCGTCACGATCACTAACCTCAGCCAAGCGTAACTATGCCCAGATTGACAGGGAGGCCCTCAGCCTAGTGTGGGGAGTGAAAAAGTTCAATCACTATCTGCATGGGCAGAAATTCACCTTGCTGACTGACCACCAGCCTCTTGTCTCCATTTTTAATCCGAAGAAGGGCGTTCCGGTGATGACTGCGCAACGACTACAAAGATGGTCACTCTTTCTAGGGGTGCACCACTATGAGATTGAATATAAGGGCATGAAACAGCATGGAAATGCTGATGGGCTATCACGCCTGCCACTGCCTACTGCGGAGGAAGCACCAGCAGTGGCTCCTGTCAAAATATTTCATTCGACTATAGTTGAATACCTACCGGTAACTAACGCTCGTATAGAACAGGAGACCCGAAATGACCCGACACTGTCTCGGGTATATGATTTGACGGTGAAGGGATGGCCAGCACATGGCGACTCACTGTTGCCAGCATTCTCGACAAGAAGAGAACAGCTGTCAGTGTGCCGGGGGACATTGATGTGTGGATCCCGAGTGGTAATTCCACCCAAGTTAAGGGATAGAGTGCTCAATGAGCTTCATGAGGGTCATCTGGGAGGGGTAAAAATGAAAAGCCTTGCCAGGGCTGTGTGGTGGCCGGGAATCGATAAACAAATCGAGGACCTGACCAAGAGCTGCTCAGGATGCCAGAAAGTCCAAAATGCACCACCACATGCCCCTCTACACCCATGGGAATGGCCCTCATCTCCATGGCAACGGGTGCATATTGATTTTGCTGGTCCATTCATGGACTCAATGTTTTAAATAGCCGTGGATGCGCACTCGAAATGGCCTGAGGTCATCAAAATGTCCTCCACCACCACGGAGAAAACTATTGCAGTCCTACGGACCATTTTTGCCAGGAATGGCTTGCCAGAACAGATTTTCTCCGATAACAGACCACAGTTTGTGTCCGAAGAGTTCCGGAGGTTTATGAAGAAGAATGGGGTAAGGCATTACACATCCGCCCCGTATCATCCAGCCACAAATGGATTGGCTGAGAGGTTCGTACAAACCTTTAAAAAGGCAATAAAGGCTATGTACAATGACAACATTCCGCTGCAGCATAAGGTGGACAATTTCCTGTTCGCCTACCGGAATGCGACACATGCAGTCACCAACCAGGCCCCGGCCATGATGTTCTTTAACCGAAGGTTAAGATCTCACCTGGATTTGCTCAGACCAAACGTACGAAGAGATGTTGAGAGTAAGCAATTCCAGCACATCCATGAGAAGCCAACAAGGAGCTTCAATGTAGGGCAACCAGTCTTGGCCCGTGACTACCGAACAGAAAAATGGCAGCCAGGAACGATATGCACACGGCAGGGCCCACTAATGTACACAGTGGACGCTGGGGAGAACATCGTGAGATGCCATGTTGACCAGATCCTAGAGTCACAGGAACAAGTCAACCCCATGTCTCGCCCATACGTACCTGGTGAGGAACCCGATGTACAGGTCGCATCTACCCCAGAAACAGTAGTATCGGAAGCTGATGACCCAACCGACGACAGGGTGCCAGAATCGCCTCCGCACCAAGAGCGAGACACTCGGGAAAGGCGCTATCCAGAAAGGATCAGGAAGCCTCCCCAAAGACTAAACATATAAATGGACTATTTTCAGCTAACGTTGTATGTTAAAAGTGTTAATTGTAATTAGTTCGATATTTAATTGTTAAATGAGTGTTATGGTACTATTAATCTAAAAGGAGAGGAATTGTTATGTATATACCTTTAAGGGGGGAACTACTTTTACAGCTCATGTATACTGCAGTACCGGCAGTAACCACACCTGTATATAGCACTGAGTAGTAATCTGTACAGTTCAGTTCCAGAGTGAGCCACGTTGAGTAAACACCTGTTGTACCGTTCCCCTGCCGTCTTGTGTCTTATTACTCTCGGACACAACATATTCCCAGCATTTTCTGTTTCTATTTCAGATTTCCAGCATCCGCAGTATTTTGCTTCTGTACCTTAATTACCTATCGTTTTTTGTCTTTTTTTTAACATGCCTAAATAAAGTATACTTTAAAAGATCCAATATTAAAAATAATTATTGTTTTCCAAATCCTTTCTATGGATAAATCCTGGAATGTGCGTGTTTTTATATGTGTATACGGTCTGTGGTGAATAATGGAATAGGGATGATATTCAGCGATGAGCTGTTTGTTATATTAAGAAGCACCTTCTAAGATAAATAGGGGGTGAAATTGGTCTTGGATGGTTGCGCAAAATGGACGGTACTAAATTGGAAGCCCATTTTACACCCTGCCTGATTTTAATTTCCATTGACCTCTCAAGACTAATTTCACCCCCAAAGTCTCTTAAAAGGGCACCGTCTTTATTTAAAAAGTGGGGGTGAAACCTTTTATTCTTGCTCTCAAATACAAGATGCAATGATATAAACCATGTCAGAATGTATCCTTGAATCTCATGCAATGCCATCATTGTTATGAAAATGACACATGCCTCTTCTAACTTTTCTCCCTACACAGACAAGAAAAAGTTGTCAAAACACATTTCTTTCCTCGAGTTCGTCATTAATATGGCATGTTTCCACCCCGTCCCCTGTGTGATACAAGCCCACCGTGCTCTTGTTTTAACATCTAAAACTAAGAGGATGTGGAATAATTTTTAGCTCATGAATAATTCATGATGATTAATTTTGAACTTATCCAACTCCAGTTGAGCGCACACTGACTCTCCGTCTCCAGCAGTAGATTCCTGTTATATTAACCCTGTTTGAAGGAGGCCAAGTATGAGGACCAAAGCCAGTGGAGTAGACGTCAAGGGGGCAAAATTCGGTTGCTTTGTGCCTCCCATTAGCGAAGTTCAGCGGGAGGATTGCGGCGGCGGTAGCCGGTACCACCCCGTGGCGCCACGCCTCCGATGATGATGCCATCGGCATGCGCAGCGCCCCGCTTGCGCCCCGGCCGCAAACTTGCCTCGCGCCCCCTGACCTACCGCCAGACGCTATGTCTGACAGGGCCAGGGGGCGTTTTTGCGGCCGGGGTGGCAATAATTAAAGGGCATGTGCCGGGCGGCTATTCTTTGGGGGGCTGCCTGCCAGCACCTGCCCCCTCTGCCCTCCTCCTGCTGCGGGGTGCCGGCCGCGATCAGTCAGCCCGGCATTCCTCTTAAGTGCCGGGCGCTTTTGCTGGCACCCCGCTCCCCGGTGGTGCAGCAGGGCCCCGGTTCGCGCTGCGCAAGGCCCCTCCCCTTTAATCAGGGAGGAAGGCCTGCAGTACCGCGGCGCTGTGTGACGCTGCTACACGTAACGCCGCGATATTGAACTGGAGCGCCCCAAGAGTGAGGGGGAGCGCTTGGGCGCTACCATTCAATTTCGGGCGCAGAGGCGATAACTTTTTCAGGGCGCTAAAAGTAGCGCCCCGGCGAAGTTATCGCCCCAAAGGGGCCGCGTGCCAATTTTTTGCCCCCAAAATTTAACAGAACTTGTAAGGCATGAAACAGAAACAGAAAGCGCTGTTAATGCACAGCAGGTCAATCGGCATCTTGAAGAGCAGCACAGGTGAAGGTTCTGAGTGGGATCCTTCACCAGACGTGATGCCTTTATCTGCTCCAGTGCTATAATATTTTTTTTATTCGTTTATGGGATGTGGGCGTCGCTGGCAAGGCCAGCATTATTGCCCATCCCTAATTGCCCTTGAGAAGGTGGTGGTGAGCCGCCTTTTTGAACCGCTGCAGTTCGTGTGGTGAAGGTACTCCCACTGTGCGTTAGGGAGGGAGTTCCAGGATTTTGACCCAGCGACGATGAAGGATTGGCGATATACTTCTAAGTCAGGGTGGTGTGTTACTTGGAGGGAACTTGGAGGTGGTGGTGTTCCCATGCACCTGCTGCCCTTGTCCTTCTAGGTGGAAGAGGTGGCGGGTTTGGGAGGTGCTACCGAAGAAACCATGGCGAGTTGTTGCAGTGCATCCTGTAGATGGTACACACTGCAGCCATGGTACGCCGGTGGTGGAGGGAGTGACTGTTTAAGGTGGTGGATGGGGTGCCAATCAAACGGGCTGCATTGTCCTGGATGGTGTCGAGCTTCTTGAATGTTGTTGGAGCTGCACTCATCCAGGCAAATGGAGAGTATTCCATCACACACCTTACTTGTGCCTTGTAGATGGTGGAAAGGCTTTGGGGAGTCAGGAGGTGAGGCACTCGTCGCAGAATACCCAGCCTTTGACCTGCTCTTGTTGCCACAGTATTTATGTGGTTGGTCCAGTTAAGTTTCTGGTCAATGGTGACCCCCAGGATATTGATGGTGGGGGATTCGGCGATGGTAATGCCGTTGAATGTCAAGGGGCGGTGGTTAGGAGCTCGTTTTTTGGAGATAGTCATTGCCTGGCACTTGTGTGGCATGAATGTTACCTGCCACTTATCAGCCCAAGCCTGAATGTCGTCCAGGTCTTGCTGCATGCGGGCACGGACTGCTTCATTATCTGAAGAGTTGGGAATGGCGCTGAACACTGTGCAGTCATCAGCGAACATCCCCATTTCTGACCTTATGATGGAGGGAAGGTCATTGATGAAGCAGCTGAAGATGGTTGGGCTTGGGACACTGCCCTGAAGAACTCCTGCAGCGATAT
The DNA here is from genome assembly GCF_052327205.1 of Somniosus microcephalus. Lineage (NCBI taxonomy): Eukaryota > Metazoa > Chordata > Chondrichthyes > Squaliformes > Somniosidae > Somniosus > Somniosus microcephalus. The sequence continues at coordinate 45,453,759 of NC_140991.1, read as the reverse complement.
CCTGGGGCTGTGATGACTGACATCCAACCACCACAACCATCTTCCTTTGTGCTAGGTATGGCTCAAGCCAGTAGAGAGCTTTCCCATTTCCCATTGACTTCAGTTTTACTGGGGCTCCTTGATGCCGCACTCAGTCAAATGCTGCCTTGATGTCAAGGGCAGTCACTCTCACCTCACCTCTGGAAGTCAGCTCTTTTTTTCTATGTTTGGACCAAGGCTGTAATGAGGTCTGGAGCCGAGTAATCATAGAAACATAGAAACATAGAAGATAGGAGCAGGAGTAGGCCATTTGGCCCCTCGAGCCTGCTCTGCCATTCACTGCGATCATGGCTGATCATCCAAATTCAGTACCCGGTCCCTGCTTTCTCCCCATACCCCTTGATCCCTTTAGCCTTAAGAAATATATCCAACTCCTTCTTGAATATATTTAATGAATTGGCCTCTACTGCCTTCTGTGATAGAGAATTCCACAGGTTCACCACTCTCTGGGTGAAGAAATTCCTCCTCATTTCTGTCCTAAATGGCCTACCCCTTATCCTTAGACTGTGACCCCTGGTTCTGGACTCCCCGACCATCGGGAACATCCTTCCTGCATCTAGTCTGTCCAGTCCTGTCAGAATTTTATAATTTTCAATGAGATCCCCTCTCATTCTTCTAAACTCCAGCGAGTACAAGCCCAATTTACCCAATCTCTCCTCATACGTCATTCCTGCCATCCCAGGTATCAGCCTGGTGAATCTTCGCTGAACTCCTTCCATGGCAAGAACATCCTTCCTCAGATAAGGCGACCAAAACTGCACACAATACTCAAGGTGTGGTCTCACCAAGGCTCTGTATAACTGCAGCAAGACATCCTTGTTCCTGTACTCAAACCCTCTCGCTACGAAGGCCAACATGCCATTTGCCTTCTTAACCGCCTGCTGCACCTGCATGCTTACCTTCAGCAACTGGTGCACAAGGACACCCAGGTCTCGTTGCACTTCCCCTTCTCCCAATCTATTGCCATTCAGATAATAATCTGCCTTCCTGTTTTTGCCACCAAAGTGGATAACCTGGCGGAACCCAAACTGGGCATCAGTGAGCAGGTTATTGGTGAGTAAGTGCTGCGTGATAGCACTGTCGACGACACCTTCCATCACTTTGCTGATGATTGAGAGTAGACTGATGGGGCGGTAATTGGCCAGATTGGATTTGTCCTGCTTTTTGTGGACAGGGCCTACCTGGGCAGTTTTCCACATTGTCGGATAGATGCCAATGTTGTAGCTGTACTGGAACAGCTTGGCTAGAGGCGCGGCTAGTTCTGGGGCACAAGTCTTCAGCATGACAGCCGGGATGTTGTCGGAGCCCATAGCCTTTGCTGTATCCAGTGCGCTCAAATTGGTTGAAGACTGGCTTCAGTGATGGTGGGGACCTCAGGAGGAGGCCGATATGGATCATCCACTCGGCACTTCTGGCTGAAGATGGTTGCAAACGCTTCAGCCTTGTCTTTTGCACTCACGTGCTGGGCTCCCTCATTATTGAGGGTGGAGATATTCATGGAGCCTCCTCCTCCCATTCACGACTGAATGTGGCAGGATTGCAGAGCATTGATCTGATCCATTGATTGTGGGATCGCTTAGCTCTGTCTATAGCATGCTGCTTCCGCTTTTTAACGTGCATGTAGTCTTGTGTTGCAGCTTTCCCAGGTTGGCACCGCATTTTTAGGTACGCCTGGTGCCGCTCCTGGCATGCTCTTCTACACTCCTTATTGAACCAGGGTTGGTCCCTTGTGTGGTGTATGTAACTTGTTCCACCTTAAGAGAACTTAAACCTGTTCCACCTTAAGAGATGTACTACTTTCTCTGGCTGCTGTATACGGTAATACCGGTGGTGACTGTAAAGTCTGTAGGTATTATGGCGAATTAATACACAGACTACAAGAGTAACTTTAACAGGACTTTACTATTCGAAGGTCAGGGCGAATCTGCCCAATAAATCCTGACACAGCACTTATATACCGGTGTGGTCACCGTCGGTATTACAGTATACAGCAGCCAAGATAAAGTAGTGCCACACCTAAAATAGTTCTCTTAAAGGTGGACGGTTACATACAATAGTTCTCTTAAAGGTAGAACAGTTACATACACTACAATCCTCCCTTTTTAGCTTACAACATACTTATTCCCCATTAACATAACATCATAACATATATACAACTTATGCAAAACAGTTCACAGATTCAGTCTCTCTGGAGGCTTCCTGACTCTGTCCGGATAACGCCTCGGTGGTGTAGTAGTTTTCGGCGGGGTAGTAGGTTCTTCTGGCAAGGTCGATTCGGCTTGAAGGACAGTGTCAGGTTCATCTGATTCCAGTATTACCAGATCGGAGGTAGGTGCTCTGGGTATCTCTGCTTCAACATTAGCCGTGTAAGGTTGTGGAGTAGGTTGGTCCTTTGTGGATGACCCTATGATCTGGTCAACATGGCGCCTTATTATGCTGTCACCAATGTCCACGGTATACATCAGCGGCCCTAGCCTTTTCCCAATAGTTCCAGGCTGCCATTTCTCGGTACGGTAGTCCCGGGCCAAAACTTGTTGACCTATCTGAAAGGATCTAGTTGGCCTTTCATTCATGCCCTGAAATTGCCGGTTCTCTACGTCCCTTCTGACGTTTGGCTTAATCAAATCCAGCCGGCATCTTAGTCTTCTATTGAAAAACATCATGGCGGGCGTTTGGTTTGTGACCGCATGTGTTGCATTCCTGTACGCCAACAAGAAGTTATCTACCTTATGTTGTAGGTTGATGTCTTCATTACCCATGGCCTTTATGGCCTTCTTGAAGGTCTGGACAAACCTTTCAGCTAATCCATTGGTGGCGGGATGGTATGGGGCTAACGTGTAGTGCTTGACCCCATTCCTTTTTAAGAACTTCCTGAATTCTTCGGACACAAATTGCGGTCCATTATCAGAACAGATCTGTTCCGGCAGCCCATTCCTGGCAAATATGGTCCTTAATACTGTGATGGTTTTTTCCGTGGTGGTGGAGGACATCTTTATTACCTCCGGCCACTTGGAGTGTGCATCCACCGCGATTAGAAACATTGAGTCCATAAATGGACCAGCAAAGTCGACGTGTACCCTTTGCCAAGGAGATGAGGGCCACTCCCATGGATGCAGAGGAGCTTCTGGTGGCGCGTTTTGGACCTTCTGGCATCCTAGACAGCTCTTGGTTATTTCTTCGATGTCTCCATCAATACCTGGCCACCACACAAACGCTCTTGCTAGGTTCTTCATTTTCACTCCACCCAGATGCCCCTCGTGAAGCTCCTTTAGCACCTTCTGCTGAAGTTTGGGTGGAATCACCGCTCTAGATCCACACATCAAGGTTCCTCGGCACACTGACAGCTGTTCTTTTCTTTGCGAAAATGCGGGCAGCGTTGGTTCGCCATGTACTGGCCATCCCTCCACTGTTAAATCGTAGACTCGTGAGAGAGTCGGGTCATTTCTTGTTTCATTTTCGATCATCGAATTTGTTACTGGTAGACATTCCACTATGGATGAGTGGAACATCTCTACCGGGTCCACTGTAGCCGCCTCTTCTACTACTGGCAACGGTAGGCGCGATAACCCATCAGCATTTCCATGCTGTTTGGACCTTTTGTATTCGATGTCATATTGGTGTGCCCCAAGTAACACGGACCACCTCTGTAGCCTTTGCACTGTCATAGTGGAAACGGCCTTGTTAGGGTTGAATATGGACACCAACGGCTGGTGGTCTGTCAGTAATGTGAACTTCTTGCCCTGCAGGTAATGATTGAATTTCTTTACTCCCCACACAAGGCTGAGGGCCTCCCTATCTATCTGAGCATAATTTCGCTCAGCGGAGGTCAATGATCGGGACGCAAATGCGACTGGCCTTTCCGAGCCATTTGGTAACTTGTGTGAAAGTACTGCTCCAATTCCATAAGGGGAAGCATCACAAGCTAGACGAAGAGGTAACGTTGGGTTGAAATGAGCCAACACTTCCTCAGAGGTAATCAACGCCTTGCTTCTGCGAAAGGCCTTCTTACAGTCCTCGCTCCACTTCCATGGTACTTCTTTCCGCAACAGAGCATTCAGCGGATGCAGCACCGTGGATAGATTTGGCAGAAACTTGTGGTAATAATTAATCAACCCCAGAAACGATCTCAACTGTGATACATTTTCCGGAGCAGGGGCCTTCACGACAGCTTCTATCTTGTCAGGTGACTTGTGCAGCCCCTCTTGGTCAATGACATGACCGCAGTACGAGATCCGTTTCTGGAAGAACTCGCATTTCTGGCGATTAACTCGAAGGCCATATTCCTTCAACCTGGTGAGCACCAGTTTCAAATTTGTGAGGTGTTCCTCCTCGTCTTCTCCCGTAATCAGGATATCGTCCAAGTAACACTGCGTGCTTGGAATACCCTGTAAGACCTGCTCCATGGCCCTCTGCCAAATTGCTGGAGCCGAAGCTACTCCAAAAACCAGTCTATTATAACGATACAAGCCTCTGTGCGTGTTGATTATGAGATACTGGCGCGACTCTTCCTCGACTTCCATTTGTAAGTATGCTTGTGCCAGGTCTATCTTGGTGAAGTGTTTCCCGCCAGACAATGAAGCAAAGATATCCTCAATCCGCGGGAGCGGGTATTGTACCGTTTGAAGCACCGGATTAACTGTGATCTTGAAGTCTCCGCAGATGCGGACCTTTCCCGGTCCCCCTGGCTTGTTACTTGATGAAGACTTCATGACGGGAACAATGGGCGTGGCCCACTCACTCCAGTCCACCTTAGACAGTACCCCTGAACGTTCAAGCCCTTCCAGTTCTGCCTCCACAGCAGGTCGTATCGCGTAAGGTACCGATCTGGCTTTGAAAAATTTTGGGCTTGCATGTTCTGCAATCTTGATTTTTGCTTTAATTCCTCTCAGTGTTCCCAGTCCTTGCTGGAATACCTCTTTAGCTTCGTCCAATATTCTGGACAACTGTTCAGGTTTGACATCTTCCTTTCCGGAATCTATCGTCATTGTGTTTAGTGAATGCCAGTCTATCTTTATTTTCCTGATCCACTCCCGTCCCAGAAGTGGTGGACCTCCCTTGGGCAGCACATACATGTCCATCCCTTGGTGATCTTTGTCCTTGTATCTCACCTTGACTTCTATCTTTCCGATGGGGTATACTCTGTGCCCCGTGTATGTCTGCAATACTATCTCCGTATCCCGTAGGGGAATATGTTTGAATAACTTTTTGTAATCTTGCTTATTCATGACGTCAACGCCGATCTGGTGTCCACTTCCATCTTCACTTGAACTTTTGCAATCTGTAGTGTGACCCAGATAGTTTGTCGGTCAGCTTCTTTACTCACATTGTGAATCCTCAGACTACCCAGTTCCTTGCTGTTGGAGTCTGAGTCCGAATTCTGTTCATCTGGACTCTTCCCAGTCACCTTATGTACCTTTCTGTACTTCTTCTGCGGTGACTTATTATTGCTGGTCTTCTTTCCTGACCGGCATACCTTAGCTATGTGACCAAGCTTGCCACATTTTCTACATTCCTGGTTTTTAAACCAGCATTGGTTCTGGTCGTGTGTTGTCTTCCCACAACGATAACATTTCGTTGTACCCGAAGTCATTTGATCCACACTGAGTACCGCTGTCTTCCGCTGCATTTCCGCTGTGCCTCTCGCTGCGGCTTCGTGCGATGCTGCAATAAGGACAGCCTTATCAAGTGTAAGATCGTTCTCTTCGAGCAGTCGTTTTTGTGTTCCTTCCTTCAACATCCCGCACACGAACTTGTCTCTCAGTGACTCTGTCAGATTTACCCCAAACTGACAGTATTTTGCTAGCCTACGCAGTTCAACCAGGTACTCCGCGTTGCTTTCCTCTTTTCGTTGCGTTCTCACGTAAAATTTTGATCGTTCCGCTAACATCAGCGGTGCGGGGTTAAAATGATCCTTCAGGACAGCAACAATATTAGCGAAAGACTGATCCGCCGGTTTAGCTGGTGATAGAAGATGCTTCAATAACCCGTATGTCTTCGCACCCATTGAGTTTAGTAAGGTTAGAGCTTTGTCATAATTTGCTATCTTATTGACCTTACAAGATATCTCGATGCGTTCTACATACGTGGCCCAATCTTCCACATCGGAATCGAAACCGTTGATGTTACTATGCTTAGGCATCTTCACACTCTTCCTGAGAAACAACAACGAAATATTTCTTTAACTTTTTTTTTTCAAAATGGCGGTTTCCCGCGCTTGTCTTCTTTCCCCGCCCACTTTCAAAATGGCAGTTTCCCGCTTCTGTCTTCTTCCCCGCCTACTGGCGGCTTCCCGCGTTTCTTCCCCTGGCGGGAGGGGTAAGCTTTTCCCTCAGGCGACAACCGCTGACTTTCGGGGTTCGCAGCCTGCGCGTCGGCTTCAGTGCGTTCCTTGTTCCCTTTTCTCGGCAGGGCAACCGGCGCTGGGTACAACCCGTTGACGGCGAACAGTTTCAGCCGCTGGGCTGGATCTCGCTCAGTCTCCCTCGCTCGGGCTCTGTCTCTCCCTCAGCGGCTTCCAATCGCGCCTCCCAGCCCTCTCGCAGTCCGGTGCTTTCCTCCCCGGCTGCGGCTGAGTTCTCCGCAATTTATTTATTTTTATATCTTCCCGCGCCTTACAATCCCGGTCGCAGCGCTTCGTGGCCTCGGTCGCTGCCCGGCCTTTTTCACTCCAATCGCGCCTCCCAGCCCTCTCGCAGTCCGGTGCTTTCCTCCCCGGCTGCGGCTGAGTTCACCGCGGTTTATTTATTTTTATATCTTCCCGCGCCTTACGATCCCGGTCGCAGCGCCTCGTGGCCTCGGTAGCTGCCCGGCCTTTTTCGCCGGTCGCGGTCTAGCTGTCTCACGACGCCGTTGCGTCTCCCAGCCCGCTTGTACCGCGGCTTCCGTGCTCCACGCTGCCCCAGTCTCAGCGCCTCTGGGCCCGACTTCTGTCCGGCTCCTTTCCCCCGACCGTGGTCGAGTTCACCGCCCTTATCCTCCATTTATTTTTTTTATTTTCCCTTTACTCACAGTCACCGTGGCCGACTTGCTTCTCGTGCTGATCGGCTCACTCACCACCGTGGCAGAAGGGACAATCAGTGCCTGTTGCTGATGGAAGGCTTCGTGTCTGAATTCTTCCTTCTTCCTTGCTCTGCAGACTCGAGTTTTCTCTCAGCAGAACGACGAGGGCGGGTGCCTCTTCTCGACGCTCGTTAACTGCTTCGGAAGTATTGTTGCCGCAGGGTAAGATCGAACTCATCGCCACTGTAAAGTCTGTAGGTATTATGGCGAATTAATACACAGACTACAAGAGTAACTTTAACAGGACTTTACTATTCGAAGGTCAGGGCGAATCTGCCCAATAAATCCTGACACAGCACTTATATACCGGTGTGGTCACTGTCGGTATTACAGTATACAGCAGCCAAGATAAAGTAGTGCCACACCTAAAATAGTTCTCTTAAAGGTGGACGGTTACATACAATAGTTCTCTTAAAGGTAGAACAGTTACATACACTACAGTGACCACACCGGTATATAAGTGCTGTGTAGTAATTTGCTGGGTAGTACAGCCCTAACCTCCGAATAGTAAAGACCTATTGAAAAGTTATTCTTGTAGTCTGTGTCAGTAATTGACCTTAAATATAACTGGAACACGCAGACTTAACAGTGGCGACGAGTCCGATCTTACCCTGCGGCAGTTTACATCCACGGCAGCTTCGTCCTCAGAACAGGCGTCGAGAAGAGGCATCCACCCTCATCCTGCTGAACAGCACGTCGCGCGGGAGGCATCGAGGACCCGGAGTGAAGAAGAGAAATTCTGAACTCGAAGCCCACATCAGCGGCAGACAGCTATCTTCCTTCTACCACGGTGGTGGGTAAGCCAATCAGCGAAAGTCGGCCGCGTTGGCTGTAGCGAAGGGGAGGGAAGACGGAGGAAAGAGGGCGGTGAAATCGACCACGGCCGGTGAAAAGGGCCGGGCCGCATTCGGGCCGAAAGGCGCAGCGACTGGGGCAGCTGAAGGCGCGAGGGCCGCGGTGAATTCGAACGCAGCGGGTGCACATAACCGGGCTGCAAGAAGGGCTGCGAGGCGCGACGGCAGGGAAGCGCGAATGCCCACGGGAACCGCGGTGGAGTAGAAGCAGCGTCGGGGGAGTTGTTAACCACTGGGGAGGCGAGACCGGCAGCAGCACAGCAATCGCCATTGCAGCCAGCGGGTGAAGAAGACGAGCGCGGGAAAGACCGCCAAGCGCGGGAAGCCGCCATTTTGAAAAAAAAAAATTGCAAAGATGCCTAAACATGGGCACATTAATACTTTTGATAGCGACATCGAAGATTGGACCACGTATGTAGAACGCATAGAAGTTTACTGTAGAGCAAATAAGATACCAGATGGGGAGAAAGCACTAACCTTATTAAACTTAATGGGTGCGAAGACATACGGGCAATTGAAACACCTTCTATCACCAGAGAAACCGACGGATAAGACTTTCGCGGATATTGTTACCGTCCTGAAAAATCATTTAAGCCCCACGCCGCTGATGCTAGCGGAACGATTTAAATTTTACAGCAGAAAGCAGCTGAAAGATGAAAGCAATGCTGAATTTTTAATTGAATTGCGTAAGCTAGCAAAGTACTGTCAGTTTGGAACAGGACTAACAGATGCGCTAAGAGATAAATTTGTGTGTGGATTGTTAAAAGAAGAGACACAAAAGCGACTGCTTGAGGAGAATGAGCTGACGCTTGATAAAGCTGTCGCTATGGCAGCATCGCACGAAGCCGCAGCGAGAGGCATGGCGGTAATGCAGCTACGGTCACCGGAACTCAGCACAAATCAAATGGTCTTGGGTACAGTAAAATGTTATCGTTGTGGAAAGACAACGCACGATCAGAACCAGTGCTGGTTCAAAAATAAGGAATGCAGAAAATGTGGCAGGCTTGGTCACATAGCTAAAGTATGCCGGTCAGGAGAGAAGACCAGCAACAAAAAGTCACCGCAGGGGAAGTACAGAAAGGTACACAAGGTGACAGAGAACAGTTCGAACGAACAGAAGTCAGATTCAGACGCCAGCAGTAATGAACTGGGTAGCTTAAGAGTACACAACGTTGGTAAGGAAGCAGACCTCCAGACAATTTGGGTCACACTTCAGATAGCAGGAGTCCAAGTGAAGATGGAATTGGACACTGGATCGGCATTGACGGTCATGAATAAGAAAGATTACAAAAGGTTATTCCAACATATTCCCCTACGGGATACGGAGATTGTATCGAAAACATACACGGGGCAAAGAGTATACCCCATCGGAAAGATAGAGGTAAAGGTGGTCCACAAGGGCAAAGAAAGCCGAGGAATGGACTTATATGCGCTACCTGAAGGAGGTCCACCACTACTGGGATGGGAGTGGATTAGAAAAATGAATATGGACTGGCATTCCTTAAAAGCACTAACGGTAGATGCCAGGGAAACAGATGTCAAACCTAAACGATTGTCCAGAATATTGGACGATGCTAAAGAGGTGTTCCAGCAGGGACTGGGAACACTGAGAGGAATTACGGCAAACATCAAGATTGAAGAACATGCACAACCAAAATTTTTCAAAGCCAGACCGGTACCCTATGCGATACGACCTGCTGTGGAAGCGGAGCTGGAAGCGCTAGAACGTTCAGGAGTACTGTCTAAGGTAGACTGGAGTGAGTGGGCTACGCCCATTGTTCCCGTGATGAAACATCCTTCGAGCAACAAGCCAGGAGAACCAGGGAAGGTTCGCATCTGTGGAGATTTCAAGATCACTGTTAATCCGGTGCTTCACATGGTGCAGTATCCGCTTCCGCGGATTGAGGATATCTTCGCTTCATTGTCGGGCGGGAAACACTTCACCAAGATAGACCTGGCGCAGGTGTACTTACAGATGGAAGTTGAGGAAGAGTCACGCCAGTACCTCACGATCAACACGCATAGAGGCTTGTACCGGTATAATAGACTGGTTTTTGGAGTGGCATCGGCTCCAGCAATTTGGCAGAGGGCCATGGAGCAGGTATTACAGGGAATTCCAGGCACACAATGTTACCTGGACGATATTCTGATTACAGGAGATGGTGACGAGGAACACCTCGCAAATTTGGAACTGGTGCTCATCAGATTGAAAGAATATGGACTTCGAGTTAATCGGCAGAAATGTGAGTTCTTTCAGAAGCGGATCTCGTACTGTGGCCATGTCATTGACCAGGAGGGACTTCATAAGTCTCCTGACAAGATCGAAGCGGTTGTGAAGGCTCCCACTCCGGTTAATGTATCTCAGTTGAGGTCGTTCCTAGGATTGATTAACTATTACCATAAGTTTCTGCCAAATTTATCCACGGTACTGCACCCGCTGAACGCTCTTTTGCAGAAGGGAGTACCATGGGAGTGGAGCGAGGACTGTAAGAAGGCCTTTCGCAAAAGCAAGGAATTGATAACCTCAGAGGAAGTGTTGGCTCACTTCAACCCAACACTGCCTATTCGTTTGGCTTGTGATGCTTCTCCATATGGTATTGGGGCAGTACTCTCACACAAGTTGCCAAATGGCACGGAGAGGCCAGTCGCGTTCGCATCCAGATCATTGACCTCCGCTGAGCGCAACTATGCTCAGATAGATAGGGAGGCTCTCAGCCTTGTGTGGGGAGTAAAGAAGTTTAATCATTACCTGCAGGGCCAAAAGTTTACGCTTCTGACAGACCATCAGCCGTTGGTATCCATTTTTAACCCTAAGAAGGGTGTGTCGGTGATGACAGCACAGAGACTCCAGAGATGGTCCCTTTTCCTAGGGGCACATCAATATCAGATAGAATTCAAAGGTACAAAGCAGCATGGTAATGCTGATGGGCTGTCGCGCCTGCCACTACCTGAAGAAGAGGAGACAACGAAGGTTGACCCTGTTGAGTTATTTCACTCGACCATCATCGAGTGTTTACCAGTCACCAATGCAAGTATTGAAAGAGAAACCAGGAACGACCCGACACTGTCCCGAGTCTACGAGGTGACAGTGAAGGGATGGCCAGCACATGGTGATTCTCTGTTACCGGCATTCTCGGCAAGACGAGACCAGCTGTCCGCCTGTCAAGGAACATTGATGTATGGAATGAGAGTGATTATTCCTCCTAAGTTAAGGGAAAGAGTTCTAAAGGAACTGCATGAAGGTCATCTGGGGGGAGTCAAGATGAAAAGCCTTGCTAGGGCTTATGTGTGGTGGCCGGGTATCGACCAACAGATAGAGGAGCTGACGAAAAGCTGCTCAGGGTGCCAAAAAGTGCAAAATGCACCTCTGATTGCACCGCTGCATCCATGGGAATGGCCTTCAGCCCCATGGCAACGCGTACATATTGACTTTGCTGGTCCATTCATGGACTCCATGTTTCTAATTGCGGTGGACGCACATTCTAAATGGCCAGAAGTGATCAAGATGACTACCACTACTTCAGAAAAGACAATTGCGGTGTTAAGAACGATATTCGCAAGGAACGGATTGCCAGAACAAATATGTTCCGACAATGGACCACAGTTCGTGTCAGAAGAATTCCAAAAATTCTTAAAGAAGAATGGGGTGAAACATTATACCTCTGCCCCATATCATCCGGCTACAAATGGGTTGGCCGAGAGATTTGTACAAACATTCAAAAAGGCAATAAAGGCCATGAGCGAAGATCAGATTCCACTACAACATAAGGTGGACAAGTTTCTACTGGCATATCGAAACGCCGCTCATGCAGTGACAAACCAAAGTCCTGCCATGATGTTTTATAACAGGAGGTTGCGGTCCAGGTTGGACTTGTTAAAACCAAATGTGCGGAGGGAAGTTGAAAACAAACAGTTCCAGCATATAAATAACAAGACCACTCGGAGTTTCGAGGTAGGACAACCAGTGTTGGCCAGGGACTATGGAAACGAGAAATGGCAATCCGGAACAATTCGGGCCAGACAAGGACCCCTGATGTACATGGTAGATGTTGGTAAAAATGTAATACAGCGTCATGCTGACCAACTGGTAGAATCGAGAACAAGGGTCGAACCCATGGTTACGACAGAGACAACCGTGGAAGAAGTTAGTGAACCTGAAGCATCTACCTCGGCAGTGAATGTACCTGATGATGATGTCCAAGACATAAGAGACCAACTAGAGGAGTCACCTCAGCAACAAGAATCAGAGACCCCTGAAAGGCGTTATCCAACTCGAATCAGGAGGCCTCCTGAGAGACTGAACCTTTGAACTGTTTCTACATGAAGTTGTATATGTATATATGTTATTATGTTATGTTAAATGGGGATATAACTGTTAAGCTAAAAAGGGAGGATTGTGGTGTATGTAACTTGTTCCACCTTAAGAAAACTTAAACCTGTTCCACCTTAAGATGTACTACTTTCTCTGGCTGCTGTATACGGTAATACTGGTGGTGACCACACCGGTATATAAGTGCTGTGTAGTAATTTGCTGGGTAGTACAGCCCTAACCTCCGAATAGTAAAGACCTATTGAAAAGTTATTCTTGTAGTCTGTGTCAGTAATTGACCTTAAATATAACTGGAACACACAGACTTAACACCTTGGCTTGATGATAATGGGAGAGTGAGGGATATGCCAGGCCATGAGGTTACAGATTGTGGTGGAATACAATTCTGCTGCTGCTGATGGCCCATAGCGCCTCATGGATGCCCAGTTTTGAGCTGCTAGATCTGTTCTGAATCTATCCCATTTAGCACGGTGGTAGTGCCATACAACACAATGGAGGGTGTCCTCAGTGTGAAGACGGGACTTCAACTCCACAATGACTGTGCGTGCAGTGGTCACTGCTACCAATACTGTCATGGACAGATGCATCTGCGACAGGTAGATTGGTGAGGACGTGGCCAAGTAGGTTTTTCCCTTGTGTTGGTTCTCTCACCAGCTGTCGCAGGCCCAGACTGGCAGTTATATCCTTCAGGACTCAGCCAGTGGTGCTACCGAGCCACTCTTGGTGATGGACATTGAAGTCCCCCACAGAGTACATTCTGTGCCCTTATTACTCTCAATGCTTCTTCCAAGTGGTGTTCAACATGAGGGAGTACTGATTCATCAGCTGAGGGAGGGCGGTAGGTGTTAATCAGCAGGCGGTTTCCTTGCCCATGCTTGACCTGAAGCCATGAGACCTCATGGGATCCGGCGTAAATGTTGAGGACTCCCAGGGCCACTCCTTCCCGACTGTATACCACTGTGCCACCACCCCAGTGGGTCTGTCCTGCCGTTGGGACAGGACATACCCAGGGATGGTGATGTAAGAGTTTGGGACATTGGCTGAAAGGTATGATTCTGTGAGTATGACTATGTCAGGCTGTTGCCTGACTAGTCTGTGGGACAGCTCTCCCAATTTTGGCACAAGTCCCCAGGTGTTGGTGAGGAGGACTTTGCAGGGTCAACTGGGCTGGGTGTGCCATTGTCGTGTCTGTAGTCGGTGCCAAGGGGTCCGTCCGGTTTCATTCTTATTATTTTTCGTACCAGTTTTTTTACAACTTGAGTGGCTTGCTAGGCCATTTCAGAGTCAACCACATTGCTGTGGGCCTGAGTCACATATAGGCCAGACCAGGTAAGGACGGCAGATTTCCTTTCCTAAAGGACATTAGTGAACCAGATGGGTTATTACAACAATCCGATAGTGTCATGGTCACCATTACTGATGCTAGCTTTTCATTCCAGATTTATTTAATTAACTGAATTTAAATTCCCCAGCTGCCGTGATGGGATTTGAACTCACGATCATTCGTCCAGGCCTCTGGCTTACTAGTCCAGTAACATAACCACTCTGCTACTAATGTGATACACTCTGAGAGAATTTACAAAATGAGCTCACTGGACCTGGTGTAAGGTAGTAAAGTGCCTGGAAAGTTCAGAGGTCATGGAGTTGTGCTCCTATGTTGCTTCCATGTAAATGCAGCATGATCCTATGCAGTTACAACATTCAGCCACATCTAAGCAATGGGAGAAATACAAAATCCTTTGCAATAAAGAACAAGAAAGAAATTATTTCTATTCTGAAGTACACACATATTAACCCATGATTTCTCTTTGCTGAGCTTCTGTGTATTTCCAGCATTTTCTGTTTTTATTTGTAGCACCTGAAGTTTTTTTTTTCCTTTTAAAGATATTCTTTTATCTCATTCATGGAGACAATATAATAGTAGACAAGCAGTCAGATTCTAGGTCAGTTAATAAGACACTACCGCAACTCAAAAATGCCCCGAAGTTAAATGAAAACAAGTAATTACACTGAAAGCTCAGTGAGACACAGGCTTCTAACTTAAACTGTGGGTGCACTCTACTGGCCTTCATTATATTGGAGTAATTAAAGTATAGGTCAATAATGCTGTCAGACTGCAGAGTAGCCAGGACCATTGCTCCTTAGGCACTGTATGCACCTGTAATGCACTGGGCTGACCTCACGCTGTAGGGAGCGCCTATTGGTACATTGATACTCATGGGGCTTGGCAGGAGTTGGGGCAGATTGTCTGGCACCAGCAGCTCTTAAACAATTGCTGGTCATCCTTAAAGGAGAACTGGCTGCAAATCTTTCACATGGTCAAAGCAAGGTGCTGAGGCAAAACAGCACCATCCCATGATGCTGCTTTGGAGCGACTAGACAAGGGTAGGGGCCGGATGTTGTGACCCCCACGGGTGCGTACGAGGTGTGTACGTGCCCGTAAGGGCCGCACAAGTTCCGGGTTTAGGCATGCGAAGCGCATGCGCTGAAACTCGGCACTTGCGATCTGTCAAGAATTCTCTTGTAAGAAGTCACACAACACCAGGTTATAGTCCAACAGCTTTATTTGAAATCACAAGCTTTCGGAGCGCTGCTCCTTCTTCAGGTGAAGTGGAGAAATGCATAAAGACACAGCTTATATAGTCAGAGAATCATGTCAGATGTTTACAGGTAACCTTTCCAACTGCCATTTATCACACCTCAGCAGAGAGATAATCACAGCAGTCAAAGGTGTGAATGGTGTCCAAACAGGTCAGTCAGGGAAACATTACATCAAAGAACAATGAGGTGGGGTCACAAGGGGTCCGTTTTTTTGTTTTTCATACAGACCCCAGCATCTGCAATATTTGACCCCTTGTGACCCCACCTCATTGTTCTTTGATGTAATGTTTCCCTGACTGACCTGTTTGGACACCATTCACACCTTTGACTGCTGTGATTATCTCTCTGCCGAGGTGTGATAAATGGCAGTTGGAAAGGTTACCTGTAAACATCTGACATGATTCTCTGACTATATAAGCTGTGTCTTTATGCATTTCTCCACTTCACCTGAAGAAGGAGCAGCGCTCCGAAAGCTTGTGATTTCAAATAAAGCTGTTGGACTATAACCTGGTGTTGTGTGACTTCTTACATTTGTCCACCCCAGTCCAACTCCGGCATCTCCACACCAAGAATTCTCTTGACAGATCCTCCACATTCCCGGGAGATGGACCTCTGCAGGTGGAGAGTTGCGCTATTTTCCCAACTTCCGCCCACTGAATGCCTGTCAAATTTACGCCTGGTAAAAGCAGGCATAAGGCCTGCTTTTACCAGCATAAGAGTTTTAAAAAATTGAAAAATAAAATGTTATCACTCATTTATAAATTAAAAACTCTTCAAAAAATTTAATTTTTGTTTAAAATATTTAATTAAATGGCATTTTAATTAATATTGAATATGTAAAGTTAAAAATAAAAATGTATTTCATGTGTTGGGGTATTTTTTAAGTGATCCCCATTCATACTTAAGACAGTTCTGTACCTACGGAACTCGCATAAGTATGAACGGGGATTGCCACCTTTTATTGGTTGGGCTGGCCCACGTGATTCCAGAAGTGCCTACGAACCGCTTGCGCCCCTGGGATACGTGGGGCTCTGCCCGTGCGGACCCGGAGAGGCCCAGGAGCGCAAACTGCCATTCCTCCCGGGCCAGCAGGTGTTTTCGTTGACATTTTGCAGGTCGGAGGCGTCCACCCGCAGGAAGCCTCCGATCACAAATGTTGGCCCAAGGTATTTTTTGGAATGGAGGGGTTGGGGGTGGTGGGGAGGTCCTCCAGTTAAACATACCACCACAGCAGCCTGGAGGGAGACTGCTGAGTGAGTAAATGTTAGCTCACTTGTGGCCCAAAACCTGGGAGCTGGTGAAGAATTTGTTGGGCTACGCAATATCGCCGTGGTAAGTGACTCATTAATTTAACAATGTTATCTTACAAAGCATCTTAATAGCATTTCACTGTAACTTGGTGCAGCATCACGGAGGGATTTTGCACAATGGTTTAACAACAAGCCCATGTTGTACCGGTGCATTCTACACTGCTGCAATCACAATGCATTTCCCTGTCGTTCATGAAATGTGGCAAGCCACATGTACCAAGCACCCTGCCAACACAAGGCAACTGTGCATTTTTTAAATTCATTCTCTGGATAAGGAATCGCGAGAAAGGCCAGCATTTATTGCCCATCCCTAATTGCCCTTGAGAAGGTGGTGGTGAGCCGCTGCCTTGAACTGCTGCAGTGTGTGTGGTGAAGGTACTCCCACAGTGCTGTTAGGGAGGGAGTTCCAGGATTTTGAGCCAATAGCGACGATGAAGGAACAGGCTGGAGCGGCTGAATGGCTTATTCCTATTAACCAACATTCAGGGATGATGTGTGACTTGAAGGGCAACTTGGATGGTGTTCCCATGCACCTGCTGCCCTTGTCCTTCTAGGTGATGGAGGTCGCGGGATTGGGAAGTGCTGTCGAAGAAGCCTTGGCGAGTTGCTGCATTGCATCCTGTTCACAGTGCTGATCCAGCCACCTGAGTGACACATATCTTCTCACATCCCCGATTCCAGCATATGCCCTTTCTGTTTGTTGCAGGAGGACACAATAAATAACCAGTGCCACTTTATGCAGGAGCCTGCAATGAACATGGTCATTGACATTTAAAAAAATCTAAATTGATGGGAAATATGCTCAAAGTCATTGAAAACTTCTCTCTATTTGCCGTTTCGGAATTAATTATTTTTCTTTATCGTTTAAAAACTTCTTTCACCCCATAGCAACAGAAAATCTATTACTGAGCGAGGGGAAAAAAAAAATTCAATTGATTCTTTTTTAAATTGCCTAATAGCAAACAGGGTATTTGATCCTGTCATATTGGCCATAGGAACATCCTAGCCAGAATTGTAAGTAGCAGATTTAGCATTGTACACATTGCTTCCAAATATCTCTTTATCTGAGGAAGGATGTTCTTGCCATGGAGGGAGTGCAGCGAAGATTCACCAGACTGATACCTGGGATGGCAGGAATGACGTATGAGGAGAGATTGGGTCAATTGGGCTTATACTCGCTGGAGTTTAGAAGAATGAGAGGGGATCTCATTGAAACTTATAAAATTCTAACAGGACTAGACAGACTAGATGCAGGAAGGATGTTCCCAATGGCGGGGGAGTCCAGAACCAGGGGTCACAGTCTAAGGATAAGGGGTAAGCCATTTAGGGCTGAGATGCGGAGGAATTTCTTCACCCAGAGAGTGGTGAACCTGTGGAATTCTCTACCACAGAAGGCAGTTGAGGCCAATTCATTAAATATATTCAAGAAGGAGTTGGATATATTTCTTAAGGCTAAAGGGATCAAGGGATATGACTTTAACCCCGTGTTTGCGTGGGTTTCCTCCGGGTGCTCCGGTTTCCTCCCACAGTCCAAAGATGTGCGGGTTAGGTTGATTGGCTATGATAAATTGACCCTTAGTGTTAGGGGGATTAAATACATGGGGTTACGGGGATCGGGTGGGATATGTGTTGGTGTAGGGGTTACGGGGATCGGGTGGGATATGTGTCGGTGCAGGCTCGATGGGCCGAAATGGCCTCTATCTGCATTGTGGGGTTTCTGTGATTTCTGTGATTCTGTGATATGGGGAGAAGGCAGGGACAGGGTACTGAATTTGGATGATCAGCCATGATCTCATTGAATGGCGGAGCAGGCTCGAGAGGCCGAATGGCCTACTCCTGCTCCTATCTTCTATGTTTATGTGGCTTGGTATCCATTTGTTTTGATATCACTCCTGTGAAGTGCATTCAGGTGTTTTACTATGTTAAAGGAGCTATAGAATTGCAAGCTGTTGTTGTATGTTGGGTTTCATAGATAGAAGCATAGAGCACAGGACAAAGTGGTAGTAATACCAAGCCATGGTTAGGGCAGAGTTCAAGTACTGTTTGTAGTTTTAGGTACCACTTCATAGAAAGGATGTTAAAGTCATAGACAGCATACCGCATAGATTCACCACGATGATACAAGGGATGAGAAACTATTGCTATGAGGAGAAACTTGAGATACTGGGACTATTGTCACTGGAGCAGAGAAAGCAAGGAAGTGATTTTAAAACGATATAAGGTTTTGACAGAGTGAATAAAGAAAGATTATTTCCTCTGATTGGGGGTTTAGCGATAAAGAGTCATCCTCACCTGTGACCCCTGTGTGTCTGTGTATTGGTTAATAGGAATAAGCCATTCAGCCGCTCGAGCCTGTTCCGCCATTCAATTAGTTCATGGCTGATCTGTATCTTAACTCCATTTAGCCACCTTGATTCCGTATCCTTTTAATGCCCATACTTAACAAAAATCTATCAATCTCAAGTTTTGAAATTTTGAATTGATCTAGCCTCAACAGCTTTTTGGGGGAGAAAGTTCCAGATTTCCTCTACCCTTTCCTACATTATAACAGTGACTACACTCCAAAAGTACTTCATTGGCTGCAAAGCGCTTTGAGACGTCCGGTGGTCGTGAAAGGCACTATATAAATGCAAGTCTTTCTTTATTTTCTTTGTGTGAGGAACTGCTTCCTGACATCAGCCCTGAACGGCCTAATTCTAATTTGAAGGTTATGCCCCCTTGTTCGGGACTCCCCCACCAGAGGAAATAGTTTCTCTCCCTCTACCCTATCAAATCCTTTAATCATCTTAAACACCTCAATTACATCAACCCTTAATCTTCTATATTCAAGGGAATACAAGCCTAGTCTGTGCAACCTGTCTTCATGGTTTAACTCTTTTAGCCCCGATATCATTCTGGTGAATCTGCGCTGCACCCGCTGCAAGGCCAATATATCCTTCCTGAGGTGCGGTCCTGAGGTGCGATGCCCAGAACTGAACGCAGTATTCCAGATGCGGTTTAACCAGAGCTTTATACAACTGTAGCATAACTTCCACCCACTTCTGTTCCTGTGCTGCCTTTCTCCACTAGTTGAAGGAGAGCAATAGTGGCTGGCTGTATAGTCAATTCCTAAGTGCCATGGGGTACAGAAGAGATCTACTTGCATCTGTGATGAACCCTGGATGCATCAGTGCCAAATGTGGCCTTTGCTGGAGGTGCATTATTTTCTGACGCATCTCTTACAACTTGTGCAGGGTTAGTTGACTAATGTGTCAACACTGCTGTATACATACCTCTGTATCATAGAATCATAGAATGATACAGCACAGAAGGAGGCCATTTGGCACATCGCGTCTGTGCCGGCTCTTTGAAAGAGCAGTGCAATTAGTCCCACTCTCCTGCTCTGTCCCCATAACCCTGCAAATTTTTCCCCTTCAAGTACTTATCCAATTCCCATTTTAAAGTTATTATTGAATCTGCTTCCATCACCCTTTCAGGCAGTGCAGTGCAGATCACAACTCGCTGCGTGAATTTTTTATTCCTCATGTTACCTCTGGTTCTTTTGCCAAAACCTTAAATCTGTGACCTCTGGTTACCGACCCTTCTGCCACTGGAAACAGTTTCTCCTTATTTACTCTATCAAAGCCCTTCATGATTTTGAACACCTCTATCAAATCTCCCCTTAAACTTCTCTGCTCCAAGGGGAACAACCTAGTTTCTCTAGTCTCTCCACGTAACAGAAGTCTTTCATCCCTGGTACCATTCTAGTAAATCTCCTCTGAACCTTTTCTAGTGCCTTGACATCCTTCCTAAAGTGTGGTGCCCAGAATTGGCCACAGTACTCCAGCTGGGGCCTAAACAGAGTTTGTAAAGGTTTAGCATAACTTCTTTGACTTTGTACCCTATGCCACTGTCTATAAAGCCTATGCCTTTTTAACAGATTTCTCAACTTGTCCTGCCACCTTCAAAGACTTGTGTGCGTAGATCCCCCGGGTCTCTCTACTCCTGCACCACCTTTAGAATTGTACCATTTAGTTTATATTGCCTCTCCTCATTCTTCCTACCAAAATGAATCACTTCACACTTCTCTGCATTAAATTTCATCTGTCATATGTCTCCTCAGCCTAACTGCTCTATCTGTATGAGCACAAAATAGTAGATACCTGAAAGTTCTCTGAGCCCTTTCCTATGGTTTCCTGTGCAAGGAGATACGTGGCTGTACCTCTGCCGTACCAGCCCCAGTTCGAAAGCAGCCTGCTAAGTTCTGTATCCTCATGGAATTCATCTGTCGGCTGTGTATCGACCAGCATCAGTGCTACCTCTTCATCAGAGGTGTTCAGTGCCTCACCCTGTAATTCCACAGCTACATCATTATCTAATTCTTGCAAAGTGTCGGGATAGGTGCTGGATCGGTGTTCTGGTGAATGTTAGTCTCGAGATTCCAGTGGGCAACTGCTCTTCTCACTCTGTTACAGGAGCAGATGGTACATTATGAGAAAATAAGCACACTTATCCATTTGGGCGCTGACATTAATTGCTCCATTATGAGCTTGTGCATAATCACTGTGTGTGGAAAAGCTCAGATAGCATGTAGTGCAAATCAGAGTATCTGAATAACACAATACATTCCATCAATTCTGCACTTTCCCCCAACCTTCTGAAAAGATCTCTGATGGCCTCCTCCTGCTAGGGCGTTACGTGGTCCTGGTCGGAAGTATGTAAGTTTTGCCTTTAGACATAGATGCAGCAAGGATTGAGACACCCGTGGAAACTGCTTCCTGAAATACATTTTCTCACCTGTCTTAAAATGTGCGATGTAATTTGCATAACGTTGCTATTTTTAAAAGGTAATTTAATAGTTGTTTAAAAAAGAGGAATATTATATGATCGGGGAATCGAGCATAGGAACCGGCTATTCTGCTTCTCGAGACTGTTCTGCCATTCAATTAGATCATGGCTGATCTGTACCTCAACTCCATTCAGCCGTCTTTGCTCCATATCCGTTGAATACCCTTAAATAACAAAAATCTATCGCTCTCAGTCTTGAAAATTTCAATTGACCCAGCACCCACAACCTTATGGAGGAGAGAGTTCCACAGTTCCACTACCCTTTGGGTGAAAAATTGCTTCCTCATTTCACACCTGACTGGCCCAGTTCTAATTTTAAGATTATGTCCCCATGTTCTGGATTTCCCCACCAGAGGAAATAGCTTCTTGGTATTTACTCTATCGAATCTTTCGTCATTGTAAACATCTCAATTAGATCACCGCTCAAGGGAATACAAACTGGGTTTGTGCAACATGCCCATATTATTTAACCTTTTAAGCCCTGGTGTCATTCTGGTGAATCTGCGCTGTACCCCTTTCAAGGCCAATTTATCCTTCCTCAGATGTGGTGCCCAGAACTGAGTGCAGCGGTCTGACCAAGGCTCGAAACAACTGAAGCATAACTTCCTCCCCTTTGTAGTCCAACCTCCTCCAGATAAAGGCCAACATTCCATTAGCCTTTCTGATTGCTGTTTGTACCTGTCCCTAGTTTTTAGTGATTTGTGTACATGGACACCCAAATCTCTTTGCTACTCCAAAGTTCCTAGTTTCTCAACATTTAGAAAATGCTCCGATTTGTTTTTCTTGGATCCAAAATGGATGACCTCACACTTCCCCACATTGAACTTCATTTTCCACAGTTTTGTCAACTCACTTAATCTCTCTATGACCCTTTATAACTTCCTGCTTCCATCTGCACTACTAACTGTGCCTCCCAACTTAGTGTCATCTGCAAGCTTGGATGTACAGCACTCTATACCTTCATCCCTGAGTCACTGATAAATATGGTGAACCGATTCCTGGGGAACACCACTTGTCACATCTTGCTGATCAAAAGCACGTAGCCTTTATCTTGTAACCTTGTGACAGGGGTTAGTAATTGGTTGGGAGGTAGGAGATGGAGAGTAGGAATAAAGGAAATGTTCTCTGATTGGTGGGCATTGGGGGTACCTACTTTTTGATTTTTTTTTGCTGAGGGGAGCCAGGATATCGCCCCCCCCCCCCAACCGGGAAACAATCTACAGATGCCCCCTAGCCCCCTTTAACATTTAGGAAAAAGCCTCCACACACCCCCGCCCCCAATATTCAGGGGTTCAGGCCATGACCCTGGTTACAACCCCAACATGGGCCTCACTAATGCTGATGGTCAGAGAGGTGCGACCATATGCCAGGGCCCATTGAAGGCCCAGGGCTTGGGAATTCCCAACGTGGGGGAATCCCCACTCCTCTTTATGACGATGGTCAACAGGCCATAGAGGCAACAGTGAAAACAGCTTAGACCCGGCATAACTAGCTTCTGGTCATTTCAGCGGAACCCCGCTTAAGTTATGGCAGCAGCACGGTGGAACAGCCACAGATTTTCTGGCCTCTGATGTTTAATGTTGGCGACAGAAGATGTAAACGAGAACAGGAAAACTTTTTTTTAAAAAGTACCTCATATTGTGAACATCAATAATGTTTAGCTGACATACAACTAACTGCTTAACCTTTGTTTTCATGGTTTATGACGCAGTTCGAGGCCCTGGAGCATGCTTCTGGCGAGTAACAATGCTCCCTGCCATGACTTCTTGTCAATCTAATTATTGTAGTTTGCAATGAATAACGTCACTGCTTCCTCAGGTGTTTATCAGACTCGGCCACAGACAGTGCTCCACGGCAGGCTGCTGACGGTGGCATGAAGCAAAATTTGACGGCCCTTTATTTGAAACCTGATTATCTGCTGTGCATTTCCTGTCCTGCTCTAAACTCTAATTTGACACCAGTTTAAACCAGCTCAGTAGATACTCAAATAGCTTGAACTGTAAGAATTTCTAGTTGCTGAGGTAAGTTTTATGTTTTGTACCACTTTTGCACGAGAAGAATGATTTCCTTGGCACGGTGCCAAGCTTTACTTACCCTGTTGTACATATTTTGCATCCATAAGTGGTTTAGGCCTCGCATCAATCTAACGTGTTTGAACGTAAGAATATAAGAAATAGGAGCAGGAGTAGGCCATACGGCCCCTCGGGCCTGGTCCACCATTCAATAAGATTATGGCTGATCTTCTACATCAACTCTACCTTCCCACCCTATCCCCATATCCCTTGATTCCCAAAGCTCTCAGTCATAAATATTCTCAATGACTGACTGAGCATCCACAGCCCTCTGGGGTAGAGAATTCCAAAGATTCACAACCCTCTGAGTGAAGAACTTTCTCCTCAGTCCTAAATGGCCGACCCCTTATCCTGAGGCTATGGGGGGAATTTTTCGGAGTGTCAGCAGGTGCGTTTGGTGGTGGGTCAGGTGGGGGGGAAAAAAATGTTTTGACAACGGGTCGGGAACCCATTGTCAACCCGCCACCACGCGACTTTCCCAGATGTTGAGTCTGTCAACGTTGAACAGACCCACCACACTGTGGCGGGGGAGGAAATTTAGGTCATTATGGCCTTGTTAAGAGCCACTTAAAAAGTATTTTGAGCTCACCGTTAAATTTTATGAGGTCGCCCATGGGGTCCACGCTGTTCGGGGATCACGTCAGGTAAGGAGGTCGGGAGTTGTATGGCCATGAAATGATCTCTTTACTTGACAGCTGCAAATGTGCTATAAAAGCTCCCATCTCACAGCTGTTCACTTTCCAAGCTCAGAAGCTGTTGCTTACTGCATTTGAAAGATAGATTGAGCTTTATGCAGGTTGCAAGTGTTTGGAGTAAATTCTGTATCCAGTGTCACTTCATTGGAACAACTTCGCACATTGCTCTGTCATCTTAACATTCACCTGCCATCTATTACATCAGCATCGGTGCCCTTGAAACTATCTCACCTTGGTCCTCAGAATCCCACCACGATCAGCCCAGCAGCACCAACAACAACACCAATCGTCTCCACAATCAACTGATGCTGCACAGGACACAGGGCATCAACACCCGATCACATTGCTGCCCGGGAGGTCAGGGATGGCCTCACCATAGCCAGATTTACTTCATTTGATGCTGTACACTCTGGCCACCACATGATGCGCCAGGTTGGCACCACCCCACACCAACAACATAAAGCATCCCTACAATGCCCAAGCCATTCCTTTCACACTCGTGACCATTGCAGGATGTACAATTATGTCTCACCATTCACTGCAACTCACTAAGCCACTTCCAAAGGTGCACAAAAATCTGTCCCAAGAGCGCAACGTGTTGAAAATAAGGATTTCAATGTTTGACAGCACATTAACAGAAACTTCACATGAACATTGGCTAAAACACACAAGTGCCTACCCTTGTGTGTTGTTAGTTGGTATGATTGGACTAGGATGAGGGTGAGTGTGTGAAGGGTGGCTAGTGAGATGGGGAAGTGATAATGTAGATAGAGAGGGATGGGTAGAGGTGCAAGGTAAGTTGGTGTGAGTAAGGATGTGCAGGAGTAGGGTAGGGAAGGCAGCGTGATGAGGATGTGATGTGTCGCACAGCAGGATGAGGTTGAGTGTGGCTTTGCAGTAACGTTTTGTGATCTACTGAGATCATTGAAAGGTTTGCGCCACTGCAGCCTGGTCCTCCTGAGGGCATCCCTGCTTGTGTCCTCCTGTGCAATGTGTAACCAGGCTCCATTGATCTCCTGGGGAGGTCTCTTCTGCCTATTGGAAGGGAAGAGGGACCTCCCTGTGTGCTGTGACTCCCTCCATAAGCATCTGGATGGAGTCATGGGAGAGCCTGGGTGCAGCCGTGCACCTTTGTGCAGTGCTTGTTAGTGTTCGCAGCAGCTCAATGCTGTAGAACACTGACAGCACAACTGTTAAAATCAATTTGCGCATGGTCCCTTTAAGGAAACCGGCTGATGACGCATCATCAAGTGGTGTCATCAGACCCGCTTCCTTCAATTGGCCAACAAACGTGCTGGGCGGGCTTAATAAACCCAATCGCAGTAAAATCATTCTACAGAGCGGGCTGGAGCCAGCAGCAAGTTCAGGACCCGCCACCAACCCCGGCCGCACCGGAGCCGCCGAGGTAGGGGAAATCGCAGTCTATGACCCCTAGTTCTAGACTCGCCAGCCAGGGCAAACAACCTCTCAGCATCTACCCTGTCGAGCACTCCAAGAATTTTATACGTTTCAATGAGATCACCTCTCATTGTTCTAAACTCCAGAGAGTATAGGCCCAATCTACTCGATCTCTCCTCATAGGACAGCCCTCTCATCCCCAACATCAACCGAGTAAGCCTTTGTTGCACCGCCTCTAAGGTAAGTAAATCCTTCCTTAGGTAAGGAGACCAAAACTGTACAGAATACTCCAGGTGTGGTCTCAACAAAACCCTATATAATTGGTCATACTCAATGTTTGATCACTCAAATTTAAAACGAAAAAGAAAGATTTGCATTTATGTAGTGCCTCAGGACTTCCCAAAGTGCTTTTTAGCCAATAAAGTACTTTTTGAAGTGTAGTCACTGTCTAGGACAATTTCCAAACAGCAATAAAAAAGTGACTAAATTATCTGATTTAGGTGTTGGTTGAGGGATAAATATTGATCTGGACACCAGGTCTTTTGAAATAATGCAGTGGGATCTTTTATGTCTGCCTGAGAGGGCAGACGGGGCCTCGGTTTACCATCTCACCAGAGAGACGGCACTTCCAACAGTGAGGCACTCCCTCAGTATTACACTGGTGGGTCAGCCTCGATTTAGTAGATGACAATGCCAACACAAGTTGGAGCTGTTCCCATTCCACCACCGTATTTTTGCCGGAAGCAGGAACAGCTCCGAAGAAATTCCGGGCCAATATTTTCTCGTTTTTTTTCAGAATGTCGCACCCAAGCTCAGTGTTAACTAGATCTACAACACAGGGGGATCAGAGAAGCAATAGCAGTGCTGTCAGAATGATTATATATCTTTTTATTAAATTATATATAGATGCATTATTCGAGAATTGGTGCCTTGATCTCACATTGTTATCTCCCATTACCTGAGCAATCTTTTAAAGAAAGAAAAAATTATTTCCAATTACCTGTGCTCCCCTCCTTCGCTGAAGGCATTCATTCCCTCCCTGGAGTGTGGGTCCATGCGTAGTAGTCGTCCTTTGAGGCCTCGTGCAAGTGCCATGTAGTCATGAGCTAAGCCTTGACAGTGAGTGCGAACATGGAGACTTGCAGAGACAACAGGCTATCCGATTGTGAAGGACTTCACAGCTGTCGCCAAGGCTGTCTGGGTCGCGACATACACATATTTTCATATCTAGCAGGAGTCACCATCTCTCAACCATGAGCAGGGCCCCTGGCCAATTTTCTATCCTCCCTAAACCATGGGTGCTGCCACCAAGTGTAGCACCTGTCCTACAGCCTTGGAGGAGATCAAGTGCATCAGCAAAAAATAGGGAGGAAACTTGGAGCCTTCCTGGTCTATCTGGCTCAGAGATAGACAATTTGAGGTAGAATCTCTATGGAGTTTTCAGGCAGCCCATCACCACCTTCTCAGGGCAACTAGGGAAATGTCGGCCTTGCCAGCGATGCCCACAACCGGAGAGAGGATTTTAAGAAACAAACAAACTTTGTTGGAAATGTTGCGGAAACAGTGGAAACGGGGGCCTACGTCGTTACTCTGGGGCTTCATTAATCTTCCACCAAAGTTAATTCCAAGCATTTCCCTCTGAACCATCAGGAATGATTATCTGAGGAATCCTTAGCTGGCATCAAAGCAGGTTGTGGTGTCCCAACAAGTGGAACCTGCATTTACATTTTTCCGGCAGTCTGTTGTGCACTCATTTCTACTTTTCCTTTTAGAAGAAGATTCCTTTGTTTAAAGGTGAATTTGTTTTTTTTTCTCAATGCAACTGGGGAATAGTTGGGTTTCACATTTGAATCGATGCCACCCATTTTACGCTGTCACCCAAAGTAAAAATTAATCCCCCCCACTCCCCCGGCATTCTTAAAAAAAAATCAGGGGCCGGGCCCTAAAAACACAGGGCTGGATTTTCATTCAGAAGTCAGGAAGGAGGCGGGACTACAACTTTCAGGTTTTAGTCCCGCCTCCATCGACGTCCAGCCAATCTACACGATTTTTTCTTTATTGCCCTTGTTGAGCCCGCCCAGCGGGCTCAGCAGGCCAATTAAGGGCCACCCGGCAACAGGTGACGTCACAGACTGAAATTTCATCTGTCAAGACATGTTGACAGATGAAATATCAGTGTTTCACAGCTGTTTGAAGCTGTCAAACACTGACAGTCTTACTTCTAACCTGAGTCCTTCTACGCAGACTCAGTTAGAAATCTTACTGGCACTGAAAGCTGCAGGCTGTCACTTTTGACAGCTCGCGGCCATTCTGCTTTCAGTGCCGGCTGAATGATGGACTCCCGAAGCCTAGAGAAAGGAAGGCTGTGAAGGTAAGTACAGGTAATTTAAACTTCTTTACACACTTTAGACACACCAAACACACTTACCTTTGCACTCATGCACCCATCACTCACCTGAACACTGACCCCTCCAAGTCCTTCAACCCGACCGCCCGACTCCTCTAACCTGGCGTGGTTTGGAGCCGTCGGGAATCCCACACGACACCCTTCAAAATAGGGATTAGGCTAAAAACTACCTGTTAACAGGCAGTTAATTGGCACTAATCCCTTCCTGCCTCGGGTCAGCGGGTCCCAGTGCGGGGCGGGTACCCGCCTCCTTTGAAACTTACATGGAGGTGGGTTTTGGGCGGGATGGTGTCGGGACCCCCGAATTCGGGATTTTAGCCCCCCGCACGCCTAAAAGCCCGCCTCACGGCACACTGAAAATCAACCCCAAGAGCTCCACTGTAATCTTAAAATTACGGCTGGGTGAGGTCATTTCAATGCGACCCAATTCCCTGACGATCCAGTCAGCATTCCGCACAGTGATCTTCACACACTTTTACGGTGTAGTGGACAGTTTCCAGGATAATCATTTGCCAGCAGGAAGCAGTATATTGAAATGATAACTAAATAACAGTGCAGCACAGCGTAGCAGCACCAAGGGACTCGGAGTAATTGACTGGAGCCCAATTGGCGAGTGCTCCCTCAGAGTTGGTTTTAACTTCCCTGGTGCTGGTCTTTCTAACCGGCGGGCGGAGAAAAAGGTTTCTGTGGTCTGATCTCATGTTTTGTTTTTAGCTTTCTTTAGAATAAAAATTCACAGCCTTGCCGGTAACTGGAAAATTGCGTGAAGTTTTTGTTGCTATTCAGAAAATAACACATTAGCTGCAAAGTTTTTTTTTACGACTGGAACAATACAAGGGGATGAGAAACGGAAGGTGAAAGTAAAATGGATTCAAAGGGAGGGAACCGCGAGCGGAGGAGGGAGGAGACAGGTTGGAGAAAACAGTAAGCGAGAGTGGCAAAGGATGAGCGTGCCAGAGAGAGGAAAGGAACAATGGAGAGGAAAAAGCCAGCCACAGACCTGCTTTCAACGTGAAGCAACCAGTGTGGAGAGGCAGAGCTACTGGAAATATAAGAATTGGGCAGGAGTAAAATGAAAGCTGGGAAAAGAAACAGGGCAGAAGATTGTAGTTCTGTCGTATTTCACCCGGTGGAGACTGGCTGGAAGAAGCTTCAGGAGGACAGAAAACATTCTGCTTACAGAAAATTAATGAGCTGCGTAACTGCAACAGAACTTGTTAAATTGAATTTAAACAGGCTCTTGTTTAATGTAGTGAAGTGACTCTCTGCACCTTTTAAAATTCCTGTTTACTACACCTGCATTTCTTCAACTTTGCCTGCAGTGAGTGCAGCCATGAGGCTATAAGTGAGGCAGAAGGAAAATAAAGCCAGAGATCTCAGAGACTGGATCCTGCACAGATATGCAGGCTCATTATTGCGATAGCTTGCTTTTTTTTGTGAAATTTGTCCATAGAAACTTCTTCAGTGACTACTGATAGATGGGGTCATCTTCTCTTCTCTTTGCTCATTTCAGTTGAAAATTAGATTTTTTTTACTGTAACACCAACGGGAACCTTTTCAGTTTAAGTGGGTTACTGTCGATGTTACAATTGGAACATTTAGGCTTCATACTACTCTGAGCATTCCTATCCCTTCAAAATGGATTAACAGACATTAGCGAAAAGTGCTTGTTGAAAGCCAGTAATGAAGGTCTCATGCAGCATTATAGAACTCCGCAGTCAAATCAAATATTGAGCATTTTACTGTAGGTTAGACCTGGCATTAGTGAGTTTAATGGAGGGGAAGATTTGGAACTAGCAGCACAGCAATGACAAAAATGAAAAGTATACAGCAGTTTTTGTCAGAGAGCGTGGGTGTGCTGGTCTTTGGCGGGTGTGTCACAGTGCAGCAGGAGAGGAGACACTTTTCCCTATTGTTTTGTTAATCCATTTTGCAGAGATAGGAAAGCTTCGACAGCACAAAACAAGGACAAATAGTTTTCTACCGTTAATGCATCACTGTTTCTGCAGGTCAACTTTTTTATTTGTTGCTAAAATCAGCAAACCGAGGGAGTGCAGAACGCACAGGAGGTGCATGACTGACAGTGGGCACTACCCCAGGCAATGATGCTGCCACAGTAGAATCAGCTACCTTGGGCATGGCAGAAGAGCAGTACTTGAGCAGGCCGGACGCTGTGCCACCTGTCCATGAAGACCTGCAGGGACAGTCCGCCATCTGCCATGCTCTGGTGGCAGTGAAAGTCACCTCTGCCCTCAACATGGAGATCTTCCAGCCACTCGCACTGGGCAGCACAGGAGCCGGCAGTTTTACTTTTGGCCTTTTGGGCAACAGACGCTTTCTTTTCTGGACAATAAAATGATGACAGGCTGCAAGCTATAGCGAAAGCCTTGTCATTTGATTTGGTGTGTCAATGCATTTGGTGTGTGAGCTTTTGGGTTCGTCCCTTGAGTTCTGTGAACATCCAGGTGTTGGTCGCTGATGTGGTCCTGTGCTGGCATGAGAACCATTGTTGGGTGACTGCAAAGCCAATCAGCCAGTTGCAGCGGCTACAGAAAGCCTGTATCTGCGACTAAGTCTGACGTACCTGCTTCGCTGTCGTGGATATTCTTTGTGGACGCCTACTTTTAGAGGCAGTCTCCACCGCCATTTACTCATGGCTGTGTGTGATTGCACAGAACAGCCGCTGTCATCAATGCCAATCAGCTGCTCCTATCCGATTCCCTATAATACCCACTGACCATGAAACGGAAGGCATCTAATGAGGCCTCAGAATTAGTTCCGCTGTATGTGTCTGTGCTGGTGTTTGTTTCAAATAGTGATACGATGCTTGGTGCTCTGCTGAGTGGTAAGCTTCTGGTTCGACTGATGAGTACTGAATTCTCCTTGCTCTATGAACATAAGAAATAGGAGCAGGAGTAGGCCATACGGCTCCTCGAGCGGAGCCTGCTCCGCCATTCAATAAGATCACAGCTGATCTTCTACATCAACTCCACTTTCCCGCCCTATCCCCATATCCCTTGATTGCATTAGTGCCCAAAAATCTATCGATCTCAGATCGAAGAAAGCAGATGGTATACAGTGAATACATGGGCACACTTATCTATGTAATTACTGTATTATCATTAGAGGAACTATTTTGTATTTGTGGACAATCACTGTGTGTGGACACACTGATGTGCCAAAGTGCGTAAATCACAGATACCATAAATTCTGCACTAACTTTCAATCTCCAAAGGTTACAACTTTGCTAACATATAAGTCCTGTCCTTCTATTTTACACAGATATTCTTGCCCTACATTTGTGTTCTTTTTCTTCATGGAACTTATTCTAGACTTCTCACTATTGAGCCCATGCTGACTCAATCTGTGACGTCTGACCACACTAGTTGCCTCCTTGGAGGCCCATCTTTTTGTAACAAACTCTGCTCATGTCACTCTACTACAGCAATGAGTAGTGCTTCCAGCGGCTGGTCTCTAAATTGGGTCCACTGAATTTGGCTTTGATATCTGTCATAAAACAATGTGTTATGAATCTCATCATTCATCAAGAAACTACTCATGAAATAACGCTGGACGGCCAGCTAGTGGTGCCGTCCAAGGAGTATAAATACTCGGGCGTGGGCCCAGCTTTCCAGGGACATTTTGTAAGACAAGGAACTAGTGAAGTACAACTAGACCTCCATGTTCTGAAACAAGTTGATTAAAGCCTTGCTTTATACTCAAACCAAGTGCGTAGTGAGTTTTATTACGTCACAATGTGTGCACTCCACTGTGACATTTGTAATTGAGTCGCATATGAGAGATGTTACAGG
Organism: Somniosus microcephalus; assembly: GCF_052327205.1. Taxonomy (NCBI): domain Eukaryota; kingdom Metazoa; phylum Chordata; class Chondrichthyes; order Squaliformes; family Somniosidae; genus Somniosus; species Somniosus microcephalus. The sequence goes on along the minus strand of NC_140991.1, from coordinate 45,422,355 downwards.
ATCACGATTGCATTCCCACTTATAAAAAGTCATATTCAGAGGACTCACACATCGCTAAACCACATATGCCTGCAATTTTGTTAGCAGATCATTAATTTCATGAGTAACAGGCATTTCTCCCATTTTTCTCAAACAGAGGAAAAAATAGCCCATAATGCTGTATGGGTTGGATATTAGGAACCCAAGACAATGAAAGTCTAATAAAACTAATGTTCTATTATATGCTTCTTTTTTCAGATAAATTAAACACACTTTCTTCGTTCATCGGTCCATTCAAGTATTTCAGCCCTGGTTTGGAAAATACTGAGGATGAGGACAATTTGAGTAAGTATCATTCCATTTCTGGACGAGCAAATCACCACCTCAATGGAATTAAAACCGAGCCATATTAGCGGACAAACCCTTGACACAATCACGTGTCTGCAGGTTAAATAAATGGGTTAACACTTGTGTTGAAATAGCGGACTAAAGAATGTCACGCAAAACATTAAACTAAAGTCAACTGAAACAAAGAAAGGTCATTTTTAGCCGTATATATTCACCGTTTCATGTTCTTATAACAAGTGTGTAAGGTGCTCTATCCAGCATCACGGCCAAGAGTCAAGACAGGCAGAATCGAGTAGTAAAGAGCCCAGTCATACAAACATGAGACCATCTGGCTGTGAAGCCAGCACACTTAGTACCAGTCAACCATATCTCCTAGTTTACAAAAGCCAATATTAACAGCTGCCATAAAGCAGCGACATCACATAAAATAGAAGGTTTAGAACTGAATGTACTATATAAGAAAATTATTAAAATGCCTCTTACACAATTACCCCAATGACTTAGTGGGTAACTACACTGCCTAGTGTAGCACAGGCCATGTGGCCCAAAAGGCCCCAGGTTTGATTTCTAGTCTATATGGAGTTCGCTGAAGAAATAGATGAGGTCCACAGAGACGAGAGAGTTCCCATTTCTGAGCACCATCATGTGAATCCCACTGGTAGGTGTGCATGAGTCTTCCACTAGTCTAGGCAAATACACAAAGAGTGTCCACTTCGACAAATTGTTGAAGGCCGATAGCATCTGTGGAACTGTGCCCCAGCAAGAGCCAGTACCTTCAGGAGGGGAAAAGATTGGCAAACAAGAAATATATATTTATAACATAATATAATAAAAAATGGAATCACCATATTTTATACAACATTTATCACATAAACAGAATGCTCAATGGTGTGCTGTTCAATGTGGGATTTATGCCACCCATGATTTACTTAGCCTCACTCACTCACTCAAAGGGTTAATTTTGTCTTCTATAGATTGTCCATCACCAGATCTGGCTGGCCACATCAAGCGCTATTGGGCCACACTCTTCTCTGTCGAAACCATGCACTACTCCAGGAGAGCAAATATAACCTCCAGCTTGTCTCCTCCTCTACAACAGCGAATAAGAGGGGCTCATGAACTTTTTTTGTCACTAAGATTAAGACCATTCATTCAGCTGCTCCCCACTTCCCCTTGCCCACCAAGCCAAATCTCTTCATCAGTCTCCACCTGTCCTAGCCCTGAATCCACATCTCTCTCTTTAGTTTCTCTCCATCTCCCGTCATGCCCTTTCCAAGCTAATCGCATCAATGAGACCCACCTCCTGCTCCCTTAAACCTTATCTGCCTTCTGTTGCCTTTCCCCTGTTGTCCAATTCAGTGGGAATTCCTTCATTTGAATCCACTCTTAATGATCCATCTTTCGGATGAGACATTACACCGGGGTCCTGTATGCCCTTTCAGGTGGATGTAAAATATCCCATGGCACTATTTTGAAGAAGAGCAGGGGTGTTATCCCTGGTGTCCTGGCCAATATTTATCCCTCAATCAACATCACTAAAAAAAACAGATTATCTGGTCATTATCACATTGCTGTTTGTGGAAGCTTGCTGTGCCCAAATTGGCAGCCGCATTTCCTACATTACAACAGTGACTCCACTTCAAAAGTACTTTATTGGCTGTAAAGCGCTTTGGGGTGTCTGGTGGTCATGAAAGGCGCTATAGAAATGCAAGTCTTTTTTTTCTTACTTTCATAGCCAGAGTATCTCCAACAATGGCTTCCATTCCTGCCCCTTGCACCATTACCTCTGGAGTCCCCTAAGGACCTATCCTTGACCTCTTCCTCTTCCTCATCTACATGTTACCTTCTGGCAACATTATCTGCAGTCATGGAATTAGCTTCCACATGTTTACTGATGACACCCAGCTCTAACTCTCCACCACCTCTCTCAACACTTCCACTGCTTGTGTTGTCAGACTGCTTGTCTGACATCCATTGTTGGATGAACCACAATTTCATCCAGTTTAACACTGGGCGGACCGAAGCCATTACCTTCAATCCGTGCCACAAACTCCATCTCCTTTCCACCGATTTCAATCTCCCGCCGGCCACTTTCTCAGGCTGAACCTTTGCACTTTATTCAACCAGAGCTGAACTTCTAACCCAATATCTTCCCTATCACAAAGACCTCTTCTACCTCTGTAACATTGCCCACCTCTTAGAAGTACCCAGTGTGAATTTCAATAGGGATACTCCTACCTCACAAACCTCAGAGGATTCTTTGAGGGGATAACAGACAAGGTAGATGGGGAAAATGCAGTGGATGTAGGTAAACTTTTGACAAGGTATAATATGGGAGATTACAAGAGAAGATTGAAATTATGGGGAGGGTAGCAAACTGGATTAAATTGGTAAGAAGAGAGAAAACAGAGAGTAGGAGTTAAGGGCAGTTTTTCAGAGTGGTTGGAAGTGCGTAGTGGTGTCCCTCAAGGTTCAGTTCCGTGGCCACTTCTGTTCACTGTGTATATCAATGATTATAGATATAAGCCTAGAGGTGTTGAAATTTGCAGATGATGCCAAAGTAGGAGGTATAGTTAATTCTATCGGAAGCTGCAAAGGGATGTTGATAAGATGGAGGAATGGTCTGAGAAGTGGCAGATGGAATTCAGTGTCAGTAAAGGTCGTGAATCTTTGGAATTCTCTTCCCCAGAGAGCTGTGGAGGCTGGGTCATTGAACACATTCAAGGCGGAGATAGATTTTTGAATGGTAAGGGAGTGAAGGGTTATGGGGAGCGGGCAGGGAAGTGGAGTTGAGACCAAGATCAGATCAGCCATGATCTTATTGAATGGCGGAGCAGGCTCGAGGGGCCGAATGACCTACTTCTGCTCCTACATCTTATGTTCTTACGTCTATGTCTTATAAGTATGAGGCAACTCATTTTGGCAAAAAAAAAGTCATAATTATACTCTGAATGGAAGTAGGCTCAGTGCTGTGGAAGAGCAGAGGGAGTTTGGGATACAGGTTCACAGGACATTAAAGGAAGCTCCTCAGGTTCATAAAGCTGTTAAAATAGCTAATGGGATTCTAAGTTTTATCTTAAATGTAAAAGCCAGGAGGAAATAATGATCCTATATAAAACCTTAATAAGACCTCAGTTAGATTACTGGGTGCAGTATTGGGTTCCACACTAATGGAAGGATTTTGAGGCTTTAGTGAGAGTAAAAAGCAGATTCATTAGGATGCTGCTTGGTATAAGGAAATACAAATACGAAGAAAGACTTTAAAAGATGTGTCTTTTCTTGTTAGTACAACACAGATCACTGAGTGATCTGATATTTAAAATGATTTAAAAATTGGACTGGATAGATAGCAGTAGACTGTAGTTGAGGGATCAGGAATGAGGGGTTATAAATACAAGATTAAGTGTAAGAGCTTTCGAACAGAGTACAGGCGAAACTTCTTTACAGAGTTGTGAAGCTGTGGCATTCACTTCCAAGGTTAGTGGCTGATGCAGAAACAATGTCAACATTCAAGATGAGATGAAATAGGTGGATGAAGGTTGAAGGGATATGGGAACAGGCTGAGTAAATATGATTAGAACTACCAGCTCATGTGTAGGGTAAATGTCGACATGGACATGTTGGGCCTAATGGCTTGTTCCCATGTTGTAACTTCTGTGTATTTCCATACCTTTCTCTGTTCCTATGTTAACCCATCTGCTGCTGGAACCCCTATTTCTGTAGTCTCCCCCAGCCCTACAACCCTGCCCCCGAGCTCTCCATTCCTCATTCTAGACAGTTATGCATCCCCTCTCCCTTAACTCCACCATTCGCGCCTGGACCACACACTCTGAAAATCCCTCCCTAAACCCCTCTGCCTCTCCTCTTAAAAGAATCGCCCACCTCCTTAAAACCCACTTCTTTGACCAAGCTTTTGCTCATCCCTCCTAATATCTCCTTCTTTGACTTGACATCCATTTTTTTTTATTATGCCTCGGGACATTTTTCTACATTAAAGCCATTGTATAAGCATAAGTAGTTGTTGTATGTGGCATTGTACTCCAATACGAATCAACATTCATAGGTGAGTAGGGAAAAGATAGCAAGAAAAAAAAGCAAAAAGTTATTTCACAGAAGGACGGTAGATATGTAATATCCAAATTAACACATGTACGGGGTTCAATTCATCCTGTTGATAACTGTGCTGAAAAGGTCAGTGAGAGTATAAGCGGAGTATCCCTCTTTGCACTCACATATCTTTTGTGGCAAAATCAGCAGGAAAAATGTCACCCCGGTAGTTCCTTTAATGTCAAATAGTATATTTGTAAATGTATGGAAATCACAGATTCGGGTATAAATTCAGTTTGATGTATAAAAACCATGAACCACAGAGACAAAATCCGTTGTGTATTTCCACAACAAAAAGGTACAGTACAAGCAAAATCATCAATTTATCAACTCTGTTTTATTTAAATAAAAATGCAGTGGTATGGAAACAGTGAAGCTCTTCCAAGTCATTGCTAATAGCGGGCGCTAGCTTTGTGGTATTGTGGATGACTGCATACCTATCATGACTGTGAGTCGATGATTGTGACCATATAGTAGCTGCAATTTATACCTATCCAGGGTACACTTAAAATAACCAGTTTAGACCACAAAATATTCAGTTAGCCTTGCCTGGGGATTTTTAAGTTGTAAGAACTCCTGGGCGTAACTGCATTGTTCTTATTTTGTCACCTGCCTCCCCTCGCACCCACCCCCCATCTACAAGCAATTATCATAGAATCATAGAATGGTTACAGCACAGAAGGAGGCCATTCGGCCCATCGAGCCCATGCCAGCTCTCTGCAAGAGCACTTCAACTAGTCCCACTCCCCTGCCCTTTCCCCATTGCCATGCAAATTTATTTCCTTCGGGTACTTATCCAATTCCCTTTGAAAGTCATGATTGAATCTGCCGCTACGGCCCTTTCAATTCTTTGGCGCTTGAGAGAGTAAGGAAGCATCCGGCCTTGTCTGTTGAGCTGTTTTCAATCTCTCCATTCCAAATACTCTGTGTGGATTGCAGATCCATGTTGTGCTGACTGTCTGTATCCCTCATACAAGAGTCACAGTGTGATTATGCTCAGAGAATGACATTAACAGCTGCACCCCCCAGGGAAGTGCTATGAAAGAGTGTAAATGCTCCTACTTAAGCTGATATGAAACTTTGTCACATTTACAAAACACCGACTGGAGTGGAGTGCTGATACTCACCTCTGGTCTAATCAAGCAGGGAACAGCAGGTTACATATAAGAACATAAGAAACAGGAGCAGGAGTAGGCCAATCGGCCCCTCGAGCCTGCTCCGCCATTCAATAAGATCATGGCTGATCTGATCTTGGCCTCAACACCACTTTCCCGCTCTCTCCCCATGACCCTTGACTCCCCTGTAGTTCAAATGTCTGTCAATCTCCACCTTAAATATATTCAATGACTCCGCCTCCAGAGCTCTCTGGGGTAGAGAATTCCAAAGATTCACAACCCTCTGAGAGAAGAAATTCCTCCTCATCTCCATTTTAAATGGGCGATTCCTTATTCTGAAACTATGCCCCCTAGTTCTAGATACCCCCACGAGGTGAAACATCCTCTCAGCATCCACCCTGTCAATCCCCCTCAGAATCTTATATGTTTCAATAAGATCACCTCTCATTCTTCTAAACTCCAATGAGTATAGGCCCAACCTGCTCAACCTTTCATCATACGTCAACCCCTTCATCCTAGTAATCAACCTAGTGAACCTTTTCTGCACCACCTCCAATGCAAGTATATCCTTCCTTAAATATTGAGGCCAAAACTGTACGCAGTACTCCAGGTACGGTCTCACCAGCGCCCTGTAAAGTTGCATCAAAACTTCCCTACTTTTATATTCCATACCCCTTGCAATAAAGGCCAACATTCCATTAGCCTTCCTAATTACTTGCTGTACCTGCTTGCTGACGTTTTGTGTTTCATGTACGAGGACCCCCAGATCCCTCTGTACCCACATAAAAGAACATAGATTGAACCACATAAAATCTCAGCCCAATAACCGAGACAGTCTGAATGCTGGGGGAAGAGGAAGCTACCGAAAGATTTCTAGCCATTTTTTGTGTGAGCTTTACGGGTATTTTTTTTAACCAAGTTGATTTTTAAATTGAAGGCACTTTGTTTAACTGTAGGCCACAACAGGATACGTTGGATTCTTTTTCTCTTAAAACACAGTACGGTGATAAAGAGAGAATCTTCCAATGTTATACTTGTATTAGACAGCTGTAATCAACACATGGGAATTTAAAAATAACCGTTTCCTGCATGAAGAATGATGCCTTGATTTACCAGAGGAAGCTCAGCTAATGAAATGTTTTTCATTGCATTCTCTCTTCAATGTTTAATTAAAAGATAAATGAAAGTTCCCTGTTGCCTCAGCGATTCTGTGCCACCATCAAAAACCACTTGGAAGTTAATTTTTGAAGACCTCTTTAGGGTGTAGATGATCTTCATATTATAATATTGCAGGATTCTCTATCAATGCAGCGTGTCTGAAGAGGAAAGGAGTTACATGTATTCTGGTGCAGTCCCCAGTTTAATAAGGTTCCCTCGCAGCACACAATTTCAAATGTTATAACTGTGTAATAAAAACTTCTGCTTCAAAAGTTAACCCACATGCTTTTTTCCCTCATAAAATTCAATCGAAAAGTAATTCAAAATCTTTCAGCCAGGCCTCCAAAATGGCATCAGAGAACCCGGGGGGGGGCGGCGGGGTGCATGAGCCACAGGTCTCTCTTTATAAACGTTCCCACCTCTCTGCAGCCAGAATGCATCTCCCCCTTTAAGAGGTGTTGGCTGCCTTTAAGTGGCGTCAGAGACACCCGATTTTCCACCCCACCCCCCACAAACAGCTACACTGTCAATAAGCAGCACGCTGGCTGCCAGCACCAATTTCATCTGTCCCTGTGCCCACGTGAACAGGCGTGTGAAGTGCCCTCTGCGTGTCCGTTTTAAGACGCAATCGAATTTGCAGGCCGGTAAAATGTTTTATTTCACACGCGTCAAACAGGGAGCCTAAATCTCACTAAATCTACGTTACGGTTGTGCCCATTACTGTTGATGCAAGAATCAGCAACAAAATTTCTTTATTAGGTGTTTGTGGCAAACATCAATTTGAAATGGTATCCAGCGCAAGATATTATTTTGCACAGGTTTGAATGTAATAAAATTGAAAAGAATGTCTGTTTTCTTGTTAAAATTTGCTGGTTAAAAATAATGTCAGCAAACTATCATTTTACATCTTTCTACAAAACCGTCAGAATTTCTAATAAAATCTAAAGAGCGTTTTCTAAAGGCCTTTTGTTCCTTGAGATAGCCAATAATTTATTTGTCACATTTCAGTTCTCAGTAATATTCTGAAAATGCCGAACAGCATGAGGTCGTGTAAAATGACATTGAATCCAATTCGCATTCTTGCAGTAAAGTGATAAGTTGTGTTCAGCCACACCCCATGGAAACCATTAATATTCAACTTGCTATTGTAGTCCATGTCCTCAAAGTGGATATGAAAATAGCTTGGTGCACGAAGTTCTTGATTGGTGCCCATTCTCCCCTTTGCAACAATTACAGTGCCGTGTTTCTGGCACTAGCATTAAGAAGGGAGAGAAAGGTTTTATCATGAGGGAATTAGTTACTTTGCACTCATCTGAGACAGCAATCATTGATAGTAACAACAACAATGTGAATTTATGTACTGCCTTTAACGTAGGAACACGTCCGAAGACACTTCGCAGTGGCCTAATCAGAAATAAATGAACACGGAGCCAAAGAAGGACAATTTAGGGGGGGTGACCAAAATCTTGATCAATGAGATGGATTTTAAGGAGGGTCTTAAAATAGGAGAGGGAGGCGGAAAGGTAGAGGGGCAGGAAATTCAAGCGTGCGAGGGCCTAGACGGCTAAAGGCACGGCCGTCAATGATGGGGCGAAGGGAAGGGAGATGCACCAGAGACCAGAGTTGAAGGAACTGAGAGTTCGGGGGGGGGGGGGGTCGGGAGGGTGAGGCGGTGTTGTAGGGCTGGAGGAAGTTACAGGAAAGGGAGTGGCGACACCATGAAGGAATCTAAACACAAGTATGAGAATTGTAAATTGGAGGCATGGGTGGACCAGGAGCCAATGTGGGTCAGCAAGGACAGGGCTCATAGGAGACCGAGACTTGGTTTTGGTCATGATATGGGCAGCAGGGTTTTAGATAAATTGAAGCTTCTGGAGGGTGGAGAATGGGAGGCCAGACAGGAAACCATTGGAATGGTTGAGTCTGGAAGTCACAAAGAATAACATAGAAACATAGAAGATAGGAGCAGGAGTAGGCCATTCCATCCCTCGAGCCTGCTCCGCCATTTAATGAGATCATGGCTGATCATCCAAATTCAGTACCCTGTCCCTGCTTTCTCCCCATATCCCTTGATCCCTTTAGCCTTAAGAATTATATCTAACTCCTTCTTGACTATATTTAATGAATTGGCCTCAACTGCCTTGTGTGGTAGAGAATTCCACAGGTTCACCACAGGGTGAAGAAATTCCTCCTCATCTCTGTCCTAAATGGCTTAACCCTTATCCTTAGACTGTGACCCCTGGTTCTGGACTCCCCCGCCATCGGGAACATCCTTCCTGCATCTAGTCTGTCTAGTCCTGTTAGAATTTTATAAATTTCAATGAGATCCCCTCTCATTCTTCTAAACTCTAGCGAATATAAGCCTAATCGACCCAATCTCTCCTCATACGTCATTTCTGCCATCCCAGGTATCAGTCTGGTGAATCTTCGCTGCACTCTCTCCATGGCAAGAACATCCTTCCTCAGATAAGGCGACCAAAACTGCACACAATACTCAAGGTGTGGTCTCACCAAGGCCCTGTACAATTGCAGCAAGACATCCTTGCTCCTGTACTTGAATCCTCTCACTACGAAGGCCAACATACCATTTGCCTTCTTAACCACCTGCTGCACCTGCATGCTTACCTTCAGCGACTGGTGCACAAGGACACCCAGGTCTCGTTGCACTTCCCCTTTTCCCAATCTATTTCCGTTCAGATAATAATCTGTCTTCCTGTTTTTGCCACCGAAGTGGATAACCTCGCATTTATTCACATTATACTGCACTTGCTATGCATCTGCCCAATCACCCAACCTGTCCAAATCATACTGGAGTTTCTCTGCATCCTTCTCACAGCACACACACCCACCCAGCTTTGTGTCATCTGCAAACTTGGAGATATCACATCTAGTTCCCTTGTCTAGATCATTTATATATATTGTGAATAGCTGGGGTCCTAGCACCGATCCCTGTGGTACCCCACTAGTCACTGCCTGCCACTTGGAAAAAGACCCGTTTATTCCGTACTAGCTGAAGTGCCCGGCGGTGCCGAGGCTTTTTCGAGGGCATGTTGTTGTTGGAAGAGAGAGAGAGAGCGACTGGGGGGAAGAGAGAGAGAGAGCGACTGGGGGGAAGAGAGAGAGCGACTGGGGGGGAAGAGAGAGAGCGACTGGGGGGGAAGAGAGAGAGCGACTGGGGGGGAAGAGAGAGAGCGACTGGGGGGGAAAGAGAGAGAGCGACTGGGGGGAAGAGAGAGAGCGACTGGGGGGAAGAGAGAGAGCGACTGGGGGGAAGAGAGAGAGCGACTGGGGGGAAGAGAGAGAGCGACTGGGGGGAAGAGAGGGAGGGGAGGAGTGGGGGGAAGAGAGGGAGGGGAGGGGTGGGGGGAAGAGAGGGAGGGGAGGGGTGGGGGGAAGAGAGGGAGGGGAGGGGTGGGGGGAAGAGAGGGAGGGGAGGGGTGGGGGGAAGAGAGGGAGGGGAGGGGTGGGGGGAAGAGAGGGAGGGGAGGGGTGGGGGGAAGAGAGGGAGGGGAGGGGTGGGGGGAAGAGAGGGAGGGGAGGGGTGGGGGGAAGAGAGGGAGGGGAGGGGTGGGGGGAAGAGAGGGAGGGGAGGGGTGGGGGGAAGAGAGGGAGGGGAGGGGTGGGGGGAAGAGAGGGAGGGGAGGGGTGGGGGGAAGAGAGGGAGGGGAGGGGTGGGGGGAAGAGAGGGAGGGGAGGGGTGGGGGGAAGAGAGGGAGGGGTGGGGGGAAGAGAGGGAGGGGAGGGGTGGGGGGAAGAGAGAGGGGGGAGGGAGGGGAAGGGAGGGCGGAGGGAGGGCAGGGGGAGGGCAGGGAGGGCGGAGGGAGGGCAGGGAGGAAGGAAGGGAGGAAGGAAGGGAGGGAGGGCAGGGGGGAAGGGAGGGCGAAGGGAGGGCAGGGAGGAAGGGCAGGAAGGAAGGGAGGGGGGGGGAAGGGAGGGAGGGGGGGCGGGCGCCCCCCCCCCGAGGGTCGCGCCCCCCGGAGGTGAAGACCGCCGATTGCGCGCGCAGCAGGAGCTGAGACGCGGCGTCTCTCTCGGCCGGCGGGCCCGGTTGCCAGGGCAACCGTGACGCTGACCAAGCCAGAGAGAGAGACGCCGCGTCTCAGCTGCTCCTGCTGCGCGCGCGGCCCCCCCCCCCGAGGGTCGCGGCCCCCCCCCCCCGAGGGTCGCGGCCGCCTCCCCCCGAGGTGAAGACCGCCGATTGCGCCCGTTGCCAGGGTAACGCTGGACGCTCAGTAAGCCCCGGCAGAGAGAGACGTCTCAGCTCCTGCTGCGCCGCACCCTAGTGGTGCTGGGCTGAGGCTCGGCCCTCCAGCCTTCGAGTGGGGCCGGGAGGTGCCTAGCTCAGGCGTGGGTGCGGAGGAGACGCCGAGGCTTCTAGGCCTACCTGGAAAAACGGGGAAAGGTAGGAAAATTAATGAGATTAGATAAGTTAATTACTTTCTAAATCATTTTTTTTTTAAATATGTGTTTTAAAAGCAACATTTTTTTTTAAGACGCAGAAAGCGGGAAAAAGAAAGGAAAAGTTTGGAATCAAGATGGCGGCGACTCACCTCGGTTCAGAACGATAAAGCCCGGCCACACGCGCACCGATTGGCCCGGCGGCACACGCCAGCAACCCGGCGTACGATTGGTCGAGCTCGAGGTCACTCTGTCGCTAATGAGCGGATAATGAGATGCTAATGAGCGGAATGTTGAAGGTTTTTGGGATACCGCGGGCGCAATTTTAGCCCGGCCGAAACGTAAATACGCTTAAAACCGTCTCGGAAGCGTAAGCTTTCTTTGGAGGTAATGCGCGCGTAGGTACGCCCTGTAACTTTCGAGTGCATACCCGCAACGCACACGCGATGACAGACAGATAGAAAGACAGAATGACAGAAGTACCGATTTATATATATAGATATTAAGGGTTTCAGCAGCAGATGGACGGAGGCGGGCAATGCACAGAGGTGGAAGTGGGCAGTGTTTGTAATGGAGAGAATATAACAGAATCAAATAGAATGTTGATGTTGAATTGGTGGCAAGGGTATGGAGACAAGGTCTTCCCAGTGTTTAACTAGAGGAAACTGTGGCTCATCCAAGACTGGGTGTTGGACAAGCAGTCTGATAGAGGCAGTAGAAATGGAGAGGTAGAGCTGGGTGTCATCAGTGTACATGTGGAAGCTAACCCCATTCCTTCAGATTATGTCACCAAGGGGTAGCATGTAGATGAGAGAGAGGAAGGGGCCAAGGATAAATCCTTGAGGGCCTCCAGAGGTAATGGTGTGGAGGTAGGAAGAGAAACCACCTGTGATGTTCTGGCTATGATCAGATAGGCAAGAGAGGAACCAAGCAAGGCAGTTCCACTGAGCCTGACAGCGAAGCAGGGATTTTGGAGGAGGTTGACATGTCAGTCTGCAGAGAGGTCAAGGTAGGTTAATGCACCATGGTCACAGGCACAGAGAATGTTATTTGTGACTTTTATTAGAGCCACTTTGGTGCTGTGGCAGGGGTGGAACCTTGATCAGTGAGATTCAAACATGGTGTTGCGAGAAGGTTGGGCACCAATTTGAGAGGTGGCAACACGATCAAGGACTTTGGAGAGGAAAGGCAGCTTCAGATGGGGCAGTAGTTTCCAAGACCCGAGAGGTCGCGGGTGCTTTTTTGAAGAGGGGTGATGACAGAAGTTTTCTAAGGGAGGGGGGCAGTACCTGAGGAGAGGGAACCATTTACAGGCAGCATGGGAGCCAGAAAGAGAAGTTGGGTGCTCAGCAGTTTAGTGGGAATGGGGTCAAAGGAACAGGAGAGGAGTCTCATGAACAAGATAAAATCGGCAAGGGCATGCGGGAGATAGGTTAGAAACTAGAAAAAGACACAGGGTGGCACAATGTGTGGGGGCAGTGATGAGTGATGTCCTATTTTTAAATGTTTCTTCATGGCAATTTTGGAACAATGTGTTTTTGTTTCTGCTAATACTGTCAATGGTATGCACTGTGCAAAACATCTTGTCAAGGTATGTTATATGCAGTGTTACAAATTTGGGTCTGCCATAGATGCTGTCTCAGCTATATAAATGCAAGTTGTTGTTGTTGCTGGTTCAATGGCATCAGTCGCTCCTGTAAGCAGTCATGGCATCTTACTTTTATAGGAGTTGACTCACAGTGCCCTGTATCTATTTGTGCGGTAACATAACCCACAGATGTAACAGGAGCATCCCCTTGTGATCTGGACTGAACATGTCTTTTGCACGTGTACTTTTTCAATCTCGCCAAAGGCAGAGTTAACAGTTGATGAAGCGAGGCTTGAAATAAATCATTAAGCTGCTTAATGTCACAGCAAGGGAACATACAGTAGAACAGTGATGATCAGATACACATTTCTTCAATCTGTACAATTTACTTTCATGCAATGATACAAAATAAAGAACACAGCACACTTTCCCACACCAGTGGGTCATCTTACTTGGCTTAAACAAGAGATCTTACTGTTTCCTCCAGCATTTCTGTCTTATGAGCCTTCCTAAAGCATACAACAAGACCTGGACAACGTTCAGGCTTGGGCTGATGAGTAGCAGGTAACATTCGCGCCACGCAATGACTATCTCCAACAAGCGAAAGTCTGACCACCACCCCTTGACATTCGACGGCATTACTATCGCCGAATCCCCCACCATCAACATCCTGGGGGGTCACCATTGATCAGAAACTTAACTGGACCAACCACATAAATACTGTGGCAACAAGAGCAGGTTAGGTATTCTGCGGCGAGTGTCTCACCTCCTGACTCCCCGAAGCCTTTCCACTATCTACAAGGCACAAGTCAGGAGTGTGATGGAATACTCTCCACTTGCCTGGATGAGTGCAGCTCCAACAACACTCAAGAAGCTCGACACCATCCAGGTCAAAGCAGCCCGCTTGTTTGGCACCCCATCCACCACCAGTGTACCATGGCTGCAGTGTGTACTATCTACAAAATGCACTGCAGCAACTTGCCAAGGCTTCTTTGGCAGCAACTCCCAAACCCACGACCTCTTCCACCTAGAAGGACAAGGGCAGCAGGCGCATGGGAACACCACCACCTCCAAGTTCCCCTCCAAGTCACACACCATCCTGACTTAGAAGTATTTCACCGATCCTTCATCGTCGCTGGGTCAAAGTTATGGAACTCCCTCCCTAACAGCACTGTGGGAGTACCTTCACCACATGGGACTGCAGCAGTTCAAGAAGGCGGCTCACCACCACCTTCTCGAGGGCAATTAGGGATGGGCAATAAATGCTGACCTTGCCAGCGACACCCACATCCCATAAACAAATAAAAGAAAATTTGCAGCTCGGTTTAAAAGCTAACTGCCCTCACAGCTGATTTCTAATTCTCTATTTATCTCTCATTTCTCCATTTGTTTGCAGGCAGATAGGGATCAAAGGATTTTCTTTGTTATTCGATTAACTAGACAAATTAGCAAATTGCTTATTGTTTAGTTTCTGGGGGAGACAACTTCCATTTAGCATATTAACCTTTTTTAAGGTCTGGCGATTATCACATTGCTGTTTGTGGAAGCTTGCTGTGCGCAAATTGGCTGCCGCGTTTCCTACATTACAACAGTGACTACACTACAAAAAAGCACTTTGTAAAGCGCTTTGGGACGTCCGGTGGTCGTGAAAGGCACTATATAAATGCAAGTCTTTCTTTCTTACACTTGTGGGAGTTTGCTTTCCTTAAAATAAAAACCAACATTAAAAGTAGCTCTGATTTCAAAATTCCTCCTGTGGAAAAAGTCAAAAAAATCCTGAAACGTGACAACCGGTGTATATCTTATTCCTTCCCTCTTTGAGCACATCACTGTCTATATTTCTATACATTCTGAAAATAATCCATTTTAGCTTCTTTCACTGGATTCAAGTGTCAGCTTGAGTCAGAAGGTTGTGGGTTCAAGTCCCACTCCATGAGACTTGAGCACAAAAATTTAAGCTGGCAGTGCTGAGGGAGTGCTGCAGTGTCGGAGGTGGCGTCTTTTAGATGAGCCATTAAACCGAGGCCCCGTCAGTTCTCTCAGGTGGACATAAAAGATCCCATGGCAATATTTTGAAGAAGAGCAGGGGAGTTATCCCTGGTGATCGCTGTAAGTTAAGCGAGCGCTTAATTTTCAAATGAGCCAGGGTTTGGAACACAGCCGTGGCTCAGTCGGTAGCACCCTCGCCTCTGAGTCAGAAAGTTGTGGGTTCAAGTTCCATTCCAGAGACTGGAGCACAAAAATCTAGGCTGACACACCAGTGCAGTACGGAGGGAGTGCTGCACTGTCGGAGGTGCCATCTTTCAGATGAGACGTTAAACCGAGGCCCCGTCTGCTCTCTCAGGTGGAGGTAAAAGATCCCTTGGCATTATTTCAAAGAGCAGGGGATTTATCCCCCGGTGTCCTGCCAATATTTATCCCTCAAATCAACAGCACTGAAACAGATTATCTGCCCATTATCACATTGCTGTTTGTGGGAGCTTGCTGTGTGCAATTTGGCTGCCGCGTTTCCTACATTACAACAGTGACTACACTCCAAAAGTACTTCATTGGCTGTAAAGTGCTTTGAAATGTCCAGTGGTTATGAAAGGCGCTATATAAATGCAAGTCTGAAGTTCTTTAGTAGTATATTTTATTTTCAGTGCACCACATTACTGTTAAGAAGACAGTCAGCCTTCTCGCAGAGCAGCACCAGTGACCAATGAAGCAAGCAGATACTTAAAGTGAAAGTTAATGCTGACATCAACACTAAAAAGTAAAATTTAATCAGGTTACACAGATTCTCAGAACAAATGTCAAAACAGATTAAAATCATTGGGCTGAAGCAGATTTACCAGCTGTTGAGACGAGCGCTTCCTCTGGCAGTGAATGTGACATCACTGCAGCAGAATTCTGGGAGCAGGCTGCACTTGGCTCTTCTAATCAATCCAAACGGCATATGCTCAAACCCCATTGGCTCAAACACTGAACATAGTTTACAGACACGTCCAGTGGCTCAGTGGGTAGCACTCTCAACTCTGAGTCAGAAGGTTGTGGGTTCAAGTCCCACTCCAGAGACTTGAGCACATAATCTAGGCTAACACTCCAGTGCAGTGCTCAGGAAGTGCTGTACTGTCAGAGGTATCGTCTTTCGGATGAGATATTAAACCGAGGCCCTGTCTACTCTCTCAGGGGGATGTAAAAGATCCCATGGCACTATCTCGTAAGAGCAGGTGAGTTATTCCCAATGTCCTGGCCAGTATTTATACCTCAATTAACAGAAACAGATTATCTGGTCGTTATCACATTGCTGTTTGTGGGATCTTGCTGTGCACAAATTGGCTGCTGCATTTCCTATATTGCAACAGTGACAACACTCCAAAAAGTATTTCATTGGCTGTAAAGTGCTTTGGGAAAGCTGGTAGTTGTGAAAGGCGCTATATAAATGCAAGTCTTTCGTTATTTTCTTTTTCAATTTTCGGTTATTTTGTATTCAGACTTAAACACTGAAATGGAACATTTTGACATTTAGTGCCAGCATGAAACACTCCCAGTTCAGATATAACATGGGCTGGATGATAGTTAAAACTCTCCCTACGCTGCCCTAACTAGGCACCTTCACCCCCAGTCTCAGAAATTGCAATCCCTCCTTTTTCAGTGTGAACTTTTCCACTTCACATTCCAATTATTCTGAGTGAGATTGGCAGTTTAGTACCAATACATACTGAAATATATGTTGTGGCACCTAACAGGGGTCAGACTGAAGCTGCCCAGACTTATTCACATGGGACTCTTCCAGCCAGCACATGAGAGGAGGTTTTCATCCCATCTGTTTTGACAGTATTCCAGACTATGTTCCAGTGCGTTAACTATGTTAATGCACTGCACATCCATTTCCTTCAAGTGTTTGAGCAGCCCCAGGTTATATTTCTACAGGCCACTAACTCACCACAGCAAATGTTCTTTACAATGTCACTGATGTAATAAAACTCACTACGCACTTGGTTTGAGCATAAAGCAAGGCTTTAATCAACTCGTTTCAGAAGATGGAGGTCTAGTTGTACTTCACTAGTTCCTTGTCTTACAAAATGTCCCTGGAAAGCTGGGGCCGACGCCCGAGTATTTTTACTCCTTGGACGGCGCCACCAGCTGGCCGTCCAGCGTTATTTCATAAGTAATTTCTTGATGATGAGATTTATAACACTCACCAGTTCTTCTAAGATCCCAAAATGCCTTTGAAAATACAAAAGAATGAGGCTAGGATTGGACTCTGTTGCACTGGCCCCAGCGTAGAATAGGAACATAAGAAAGTACAGGACAAAAAAGGACTCTGCAGTCCATCCGTCCAGTCACAAAAATACCTGACAATAACCAATTCTCCACTAATAAAGAATAAAGGCAAGTACAAGACCAGAATAGCCTGCTGAAACTTACGGCCTAGGTGAAATAGTCTGAGGTAGCCAGAGGCAGAGGATCTCGCTCACTAGTCAATGAGGAAGGCTGTCAGACTCCAGGCTGAGGCATGAAGGCAAACAGCTGATAAGTGGCAGGTAACATTTGCACCACAGAAGTGCCAGGCGATGACTATCTCCAACAAGCGAGAGCCTAACCACCGCCCCTTAATATTCAACGGCATTACCATCGCCAAATCCCCGACCATCAACATCCTGGGGGTCACCGTTGACCAGAAACTTAACTGAACCAGCCACATAAATACTGTGACAACAAGAGCAGGTCAGAGGTTAGGCATTCTGCGGCGAGTGTCTCACCTCTTGACTCCCCAAAGCCTTTCCACCATCTACAAGGCACAAGTCAGGAGTGTGATGGAATACTCTCCACTTGCCTGGATGAGTGCAGCTCCAACAACACTCAAGAAGCTCGACACCATCCAAAACAAAGCAGCCTGCTTGATTGGCACCCCATCCACCACCTTAAACATTCACTCCCTCCACCACCGGCGTACCGTGGCTGCAGTGTAGCATCTACAAGATGCACTGCACCAACTCGCCAAGGCTTCTTTGACAGCACCTCCCAAACCCGCGACCTCTTCCACCTAGAAGGACAATGGCACCAGGCACATCGGAATACCAGCACCTCCAAGTTCCTCTCCAAGTCACACACCATCCTGACTTGGAAGTATATCGCAGATCCTTCATCATCGCTGGGTCAAAATCCTGGAACTCCCTCCCTAACAGCACTGTGGGAGTACCTTCACCACACAGACTGCAGTGGTTCAAGAAGGCGGCTCACCACCACATTCTCAAGGGCTACTAGGGATGGGCAATAAATGCTGGCCTTGCCAGCGATGCCCACATCCCATAAACAATTTTTTTTTTAAAAGCGTTAGTGGCAGTTAGTCCAGGGACCGCTAACCTGTGAGCGGGCTTAGTTCATAATCAGGACAGGAGCGTGTATCTTACTGCCTTATGTTATGAGGATTGGCAAGAAATTGCTGTATCTCACTGAAAACTGTACTTTGCCCGTATAACTCGTCCTATTACCTCCATCTACGGCTCGGTGTCAATTTTTCTGATAACGTTCCTGTGAAAGGCGCTATATAAATACAAGTTGTTGTTGTGTATATTTTATTTAAAATAAACCAGTTTGTTTATAGTTAGCCTTGTCTCAGTAGCAAGCTTTTCAGTCTGCCTTCCAAAAAAATAGGCGAATGCATGGGGCAGCGTGTGCAAGATCATAGCACAATAAACCAGGGGTCTATTGCTACCATCCCTGGGCCACGTTATCATCCAGCTACATACTGGGCAGCAAAGGCATGCACCAGATCATCGAGGATATAGCGTCTGCTTATAGCAACGACCGGTGGCACTGAACCCATGAGAATATCGACTGGAGACCTGTGAATTGGTAAGAGCTAATTAACACCGGAGGGCTGCTCATACACCACAAGATTTCTCTTCACCAAGAAGCCGAAGGATTGCACTGAAGCCTACTTTAGTGGTGAGGTTAAAAGGTAAGGCTGAAGCGTGGGTGTTGATCGCACAGTAACTGTACCATCTCCTTATGTTTTAACAGGCACCAGTAGCGTGGAGGTGAAAGAGAACCGCAATGTGGGTAATTTATCTTTGGAGGATCACACTCGAGCGTCCAGTGACCGGCAAGTCTTCCGCTGTTCAGATGTTTCTAGAAGCGGAGCAGCGGGTCTGAAAAGGAAAAGACCCCTAGAGGAAGGGAATAACGGACACATGCACCCAAAGGTGCAGCTGAAATGTAAGAAACTGTCATGGTCGGTGACGCCAAAGAATGCCCTAGTGCAGCTGAATGAACTAAAGCCAGGATTACAGTACAAGATGGTCTCCCAGACTGGACCTGTGCACGCACCCATTTTTGCTATTGGGGTCGAAGTTAATGGTTTGCTATTCGAAGGCACGGGACCCACCAAAAAGAAAGCAAAGATGAGGGCTGCGGAGATGGCCCTGCAGTCTTTTGTGCAGTTTCCAAATGCCTCCCAGGCTCATTTCGCCATGGGGAACTGCGTAAATCCCACCGCCGACTTCACGTCTGACCAGGCCGACTTCCCCAACACACTGTTCAAAGAGTTTGAGCCGTCGACTCAAAGCGACGGCTTGCCTTGCTGCAGCCCCGCTGAAAATGAATTGCTCTATAGCGGTTGCCGACATGGACGATTACTCTGCCACACGTTGGATTTAATGGTCCAAGCCAAACAAAACAAGCACAAGATGCCGTTCCCAGCAGCGAGCAGGAAGAATCCAGTAGAGATGTTAAATGAGCTGCGTCCGGGACTGAGGTACGTGTGCCTCTCGGAGACTGTGGAGAAGCGCGTCAAGAGCTTTGTGATGGCTGTGAGGGTTGATGGGAGAACGTTTGAAGGCTCGGGACGCAGCAAGAAGCTGGCGAAAGCCCAAACTGCACAGGCTGCTCTTCAGACTCTCTTTAACATCCAGCCAGTACCCAGTGGAAAGCCTTGTCAAATGCCTGGCAGGAATAAATGTCCTCATTTACCACAGGTGAGAATCGCCTGCCAGCTATTGGCAGACCTTGGAAATTTCACACCACATTGTTGGCTGACCTTAGGTAACCTTCATTTACACAGACTGGTGGGCGGGAGAGAAATTATGTGAATTAATTGGGAGGTGCTGAGGAATGAGCACATTTGAACCTATCTTGTATTTGCAGTAGCCTGGTAAATTAATGGAGGTTTAATTCCCTGCAGCAAAATTATTTTTTTTAATACAATTTTCAAGTTGCATTGTTAATAAAATAATAGTGTAAATGCACAAAAATATGTATTGGCCACTTTCTGAGGGAAAGAAAATGACTAATATTGCCTCCCACAAAACAAAATCACTTAAATATGCACTGGGGAATATTAGGCCATTAAAGACTAACGTTGCTTCAAGCAAGTGACCAGTAATATAAGATCACTCTATCTTTTAAACAGAATAGGACCTTAAAAAAAGCTCTCGGTCCCCTAGTTCCCCAGCAGCTGTTTGAGGGCAGGCAGTCGCACCGTCTCCCACCCAAACCTGGCGGGAGTGACGTCAGGGTGGAGGGAGGGATAGGGAATTGGGGAGGGAGCCGGGCGCCACACAAGGGAGCAGCCCCCGGCATAAGGTAAGTGCTGGGGGGCGGGGGTGAAGGGTGCCCGGGGGGGGGGGGTTGCAGAGCAGACTGTGGCAGGGTAGGCCCAAGGATTCCATGCGGGGCCCAGAAGCACACTCCTGCTGCCCTGGGCCACCGAGGAATTCTTCCGCAAATGAAAAACCCGCACCTCTTCCTGTTACTCTGCTGCCTCCCGCCAGGTTCCTCTGGCGGGTTTGCCACCAGGCGAGCCTTCCCCGGGTTCCAGTAAAAATAGCATCGTGGTGCTGATGACGTCATTGAGTTGCAACTTTCACACCTCAATTAAGCCCCCCCCCCCCGTCTACCTGTAGCTGGAGCCTCGAGCGACTTGTAAGTTGGTGAAGATAAAATGCCATCGGGCGTGAATGGAATGACCGTGGCCGGTAAGTCGACTCACTTGATTTTAACCCCTCGGTTAAATTCGGCTCCATTCTCTCAGTCATTGCTCCTTGTCTTCGTGAATCCAGCTTTGTTTCCAGAAGAATGAAGATTTCCTCACACTGACAGTTGTAAAGGATAAAAGTAAGTTAACCCGGTAATCAGTCCAGTCAGTAGGATGCCTGAGAGGGAACAATTATCAGGAAGGACTGAACAGCATGGGGCTCTTTTCTCTAGAAAAGACAAGGCTGAGAGGTGACCTGATAGTGAGGTCTTTAAAACGATGAAAGGGTTCGATAGGGTAGACGTAGAGAAGATGTTTCCACTCATGGTGGAGTCCAAAACTAGGGGTCATAAATATAAAATAAAAACAGAAAATGCTGGAAATACTCAGCAGGTCAGGCAGCATCTATGGAGAGAGAAACAGAGTTAACGTTTCAGGTCGATGACCTTTCGTCAGAACTGGTAAAAGTTAGAGCTGTAACAGATTTTAAGCAAGTGCAGGGGCAGGGAAAGGGGGGAGGGGAGGGGTCACACTTACGGACTGAACGGAGGTGTTCCGCAAAGCGGCCGTCAATCGGCATTTGGTCTCCCCAATGTGGAGGAGACCGCATCGTGAGCGGCGAATACAGTATACTACATTGTAAGAAGTACAAGGAAATCGCTGTTTCACCTGGAAGGGGTGTTTGGGGCCCTGGACAGTGGAAAGGGAGGAGGTAAAAGGGCATGTGTTGCATCTCCTGTGCCATGGGATTGGTAGGGGGTGTTAGGGGGGATTGAGGAGTGGACCAGGGTGTCACGGAGGGAACGGTCCCTTCAGAGTGCTGAAAGGGGGGGGGGGGAAGATGTGTTTGGTGGTGGGATCACGCTGGAGGTGGCGGAAATGGCAGAGGATGATCCGTTGAATGTGAAGGCTGCTGGGATGAAAGGTGAGGACAAGGGAAACCCTATCGTGGTTCTGGGAGGGGGGGGAAGGGGTGAGAGCAGAAGTGCGGGAAATAGAACGGACAGGGTCGAGGGCCCTGTCAACCACAACCATAAGTATAAGATAGTTACTAATAACTTTAATAAGGAATTCTGGAGGAAGTTCTTTACATAAGAACATAAGAAATAGGAGCAGGAATAGGCCAATCGGCCCCTCGAGCCTGCTCCACCATTCAATAAGATCATGGCTGATCTGATCCTAACTGCCAATCCACTATCACAGAACCATAGAGTCATAGAGTTATACAGCACGGATAGAGGCCCTCCGGCCCATCGTGTCCGCGCCGGCCATCACGCCCTGTCTAATCTAATCCCATATTCCAGCATTTGGTCCATAGCCTTGTATGCTATGGCATTTCAAGTGCTCATCCAAATGCTTCTTGAATGTTGTGAGGGTTCCAGCCTCCACAACCCTTTCAGGCAGTGAGTTCCAGACTCCAACCACCCTCTGGGTGAAAAAGTTCTTTCTCAAATCCCCTCTAAACCTCCCGCCCTTTACCTTGAATCTATGCCCCCTAGTTATTGACCCTTCTACTAAGGGAAAAAGCTCCTTAGTATCCATCCTATCTATGCCCCTCATAATTTTGTACACCTCAATCATGTCCCCCCTCAGCCTCCTCTGCTCCAAGGAAAACAAACCCAATCTGCCCAGTCTCTCTTCATAGCTGAAGCGCTCCAGCCCTGGTAGCATCCTGGTGAATCTCTTCTGCACCCTCTCCAAAGCTATCACATCCTTCCTGTAGTGTGGCGACCAGAACTGCACACAGTATTCCAGTTGTGGTCTAACCAGTGTTTTATACAGCTCCATCATAACCTCCTTGCTCTTATATTCTATGCCTCGGCTAATGAAGGCAAGTATCCCATATGCCTTTTTTACCACCTTATCCACCTGTTCCGCCGCCTTCAGGGATCTGTGTACTTGCACACCCAGATCCCTCTGACCCTCCGTCTTGCCTAGGGTCTTACCATTCATTGTGTATTCCCTTGCCTTGTTAGTCCCCCCCAAAGTGCATCACCTCGCACTTTTCCGGGTTAAATTCCATTTGCCACTGTTCCGCCCATCTGACCAACCCATCTATATCGTCCTGCAGACTGAGACTACCCTCCTCGCTATTTACCACCCTACCAATTTTTGTATCATCCGCGAACTTACTGATCATACCTTTTACATTCATATCCAAGTCATTAATGTAGACCACAAACAGCAAGGGACCCAGCACCGATCCCTGTGGTACCCCACTGGCCACAGGCTTCCAGTCACAAAAACAACCTTCGACCATCACCCTCTGCCTTCTGCCACTAAGCCAGTTTTGTATCCAACGTGCCAAGGCACCCTGGATTCCATGGGCTCTTACCTTCTTGACCAGTCTCCTGTGCGGGACTTTATCAAAGGCCTTACTGAAATCCATGTATACCACATCCACTGCGTTACCCTCATCCACACACCTAGTCACCCCCTCAAAAAATTCAATCAAATTAGTCAGACATGATCTTCCCTTGACAAAGCCATGTTGACTATCCCTGATTAATCCTTGCCTCTCCAAGTGGAGACTAATTTTGTCCCTCAGAATTTTTTCCAATAATTTTCCCACCACTGATGTTAGGCTCACTGGCATGTAGTTCCCCGGTTTTTCCCTACTCCCCTTCTTGAATAATGGAACTACATTAGCGGTTCTCCAGTCCTCTGGCACATCCCCTGTGGCCAGAGAGGTTCTGAATATGTGTGTTAGAGCCCCCGCAATCTCTTCCTTTGCCTCACACAGCAGCCTGGGATACATTTCGTCCGGGCCTGGGGATTTATCCATTTTTAGGCCTGCTAAAACCGCCAATACCTCCTCCCTCTCGATGTTAATGTGTTTGAGCATATCACAGTCCCCCCGCCCTATTTCTATGTCTACATCGTCCCTCTCCATAGTGAAAACAGATGCAAAAAATTCATTTAGAACCCCTCCTACATCTTCCGGCTCCACACACAGATTTCCACTTTTGTCCCTAATGGGCCCTATTTTTTCCCTAGTTATCCTCTTACCCTTAATATACTTATAAAACATCTTAGGATTTTCCTTTATTTTGCTCGCCAGTGTTATTTCATGGCCCCTCCTTGATCTCCTAATTTCTTTTTTAAGTATCCCCCTGCACTTTTTGTACTCCTCTAGGGCTTCCTCCGTCTTTAGCCTTTTGTATCTGCCAAAAGCCCACCTTTTTTTTTAATCCATTCTCGTATATCCCCTGACATCCAAGGTTCCCTGTGGTTTTTGGAACCACCCTTGACCTTTACGGGAACATGTTGCCATTGTATGATCTCAATCTCCCTTCTGAAAGCCTCCCATTGCTCCGATGCGGATTTTCCTACAAGTAGCTGATCCCAGTCCATTTTGGCCAGATCCTGCCTTATCCTATTAAAATCGGCCTTCCCCCAATTTAGAACCTTTATTTCCGGCCCATCCCTGTCCTTTTCCATGACCGCCTTAAATCTCACCATATTATGGTCACTGTCACCAAAGTGCTCACCTACTAGCACTTCTTCCACTTGGCCGGCCACATTCCCTAGAATTAGGTCCAGTACCGCCCCCTCTCTTGTAGGACCTTCTACATGCTGGCTCAAAAAGCTCTCCTGGATGCACTTTAAGAATTCTACACCCTCTGTGCCTTTCACACTCTGACTATCCCAGTTAATATTGGGGAAGTTGAAATCCCCCATTACCATTACCCTATTATTTGCACATTTCTCTGAGATTTGCCTACATATCTGTTCCTCTATCTCCCCCTGACTGTTTGGAGGCCTATAGTACACTCCCAGCAAAATGCTTGCCCCCTTCTTGTTTTTAAGCTCCACCCATATGGCCTCATTAGAGGAACCTGCTAATATGCCATCCCTCCTTACTGCAGTAATTGACTCCTTTAATTAATATTGCGACACCCCCTCCTCTTATACCCCCCCCTCTGTCTCGCCTGAAGATTCTGTACCCCGGAATATTGAGCTGCCAGTCTTGCCCCTCCCTCAACCATGTCTCCGTGATAGCAACAATATCATACTCCCATGTGTTTATCAACACCTTCAGTTCATCCACCTTATTTGCAAGACTCCTTGCATTAAAATAGATGCCATCCAGCCTTGCCCTTGTATATTTGCCCTGTCTACCAAGCTGACTTGTTTTTTTCTCTATAATTGGCAGCACATCACCCCCTATTTCAGCTCCCCTCTGTATCCCATCCCCCTGCCAAGTTAGTTTAAACCCCCCCCAACAGTGCTAGCAAACCTCCCCGCAAGGATATTTGTCCCGCTCTGGTTCAGGTGCAACCCGTCCGACTTGTACAAGTCCCACCTTTCCCAGAAGCAGGCCCAGTGATCCAGGAAAGTAAAACCCTCCCCCCTACACCAACTCTTTAGCCACGCATTCATCTGCTCTATCCTCCTATTCCTAAACTCACTAGCACGTGGCACTGGGAGTAATCCAGAGATTACAACCTTTGAGGTCCTGCTCTTTAATCTCCTGCATCTAACAGAATTAGACACACGAAATAGGAGCAGGATCAGGCTACACGGCCCCTGGGCCCGCTCCGCTACCCACAGGGCCATGACCGATCCGAACCTAGACTCATGTCCAAATTCCTGCCCGCTCCCCGTAACCCTTAATTCCCTTTACTTCTAGGAAACTGTCTATTTCTGTTTTAAATTTATGTAATGATGTAGCTTCTACAGTTTTTTGGGGCAGCATATTCCATGGACCTACCACCCTCTGAGTGAAGTAGTTCCTCCTCATCTCAGTTTTGAAAGAGCAGCCCCTTATTCTAAGACTGTGCCCCCTAGTTCTAGTTTCACGCATCATCGGGAACATCCTCCCCGCATCCACCCGATCCAACCCCTTCACAATCTTATATGTTTCAATAAGATCGCCTCTCATTCTTCTGAACTCCAATGAGTAGAGTCCCAATCTACTCAACCTCTCCTCATATGTCCATCCCCTCATCCCCGGGATTAACCGAGTGAACCTTCTTTGTACTGACTCGAGAGCAAGTATGTCCTTTCTTAAGTATGGACACCAAAACTGTACGCAGTATTCCAGGTGCGGTCTCACCAATACCTTGTACAACTGAAGCAATACCTCCCTATTTTTATATTCTATCCCCTTAGCAATGAAAGCCAACATTCCATTGGCCGCCTTAATCACTTGCTGCACCTGCATACTAACCTTTTGAGTTTCGTGCACCAGGACCCCCAGATCCCTTTGTACTTCAGTACTCAGAGAGTGGTGCGAATGTGGAACTCGCTACCACATGGAGCAGTTGAGGCAAATAGCAGAGATGCATTTAAGGGGAAGCTAGATAAATAAATGATGGTTGATGGGTTTAGATGAAGTAAGGTGGGAGGAGGCTGGCATGGCGCATAAACACCGGAATAGGCCTGTTGGGCTGAATGGCCTGTTTCTGTGCTGTAATATTCTATGTAACTAAATTCCAAAAAACTTCAAGTAAAAGTTGTGCAAATGATGAGTCCCAATTCCTGGACCTGGGAAGGAAGTACCAGAATGTACAGGAATTTGTGGTGGAACCCAGTTCCATCCACTACCAAGAATTTGGAAGAGGGCATGTAGGCATCACTCAAAGAAGCAGGGAGGGCCTAATCCTGATTTCCTATTGGCAATTGATCACAGAAAGCAGTAACACTGAATTGCTGCATTTGGGCGGGGGGGGGGGCGGTGAAACAAATTCTGTCAAAATGACATGCCACTCTCCCCCCGTGGAGTGTCAATGAGCTGCTTCAAAGTTCTCTGCTCCTTCCCCCGACGTGGGATGGGCATCCAGAAAGTGCCATAAACTACGCAGCTGCCCACATCAGTCCCTGGGATTTGGGATGTGGTCATCCCAGGGCAGAATGGCAGCCGGAAGTCCCATCCCTGCCCTGCTGCACTTCTGGCAATGGAGCGGGGATCAAGGAGTTTCGGGGCCCGTGAGGTCATTCCAGTGCAGTACAAAAGGTTCTTACAGATGTTGAGATTCCAGGGCACTGTATGGGAAGCCCAGCTTCAGACTTACACCGCAATCAGTATTGTGATTAAATGCAAATGTCTTAACGGGGCACTGTCTACATGAAAAAGATGGGCATGACACACTTTTTGGCTTAAATTCAATATCACGATAACAAATCACATCAAAATGCATCATCGTGTCACTTGTAGATGGTGCCACCCTAACGAAAATGGTTTTTTCTAGCTATTTTCCTTCAGCGAGCAGAAAGTGGGTCCTCGCAGCATGTAAGAAGAATCCGATAGAGAAGTAAAATGTCAAATGCTTCTTTGTACATCGAGAGTGCCTCTAAGTGCCGCTGTCTTTCACATTGTAAGCGGCTAAGTTCAATTTACACAAATATTTGATGCTTCACGGGTTTTACACAAATTTTATTGTGTTTGTTTTAACAACAATTTGCGAGCCCGTTAAAGGATCATCGTAACAATTTTTCTGTTTTTGGTGTCCAAACACATCCCATAATATTATAGTGTCCGCACATTCATTAATGCTGCCGCATTTCCCTGAATAACAACCGTGACTACACGGCCAACGTAATTCATTGACTGTGAAGTGCTTCTGAACAACCCGAGGATGCGAAAGGTTTCTTTGTTCTTTCATTTTAAGATAACGTTATTATATTTAAGATTATTCCTGATGCTGTGACTTCAATCATTGTCTGTCTGCCCCAGGACACTGAAATGATAGGAAACCTGTGGTAACACACGCAGAAAACCATATCACAAATGTGCACAGCTTTAAATCAGTGCTGTATATGGGTGAAGCACTAGGAACAGGCGTTAAACCACAATGATAACATAAAGGCCCCTGATATTCTATAGAGCAATGTGTTGCGGCACAGGTACACAAGATACTGAGGGGGCTCGACAAGGTAGATGCAGGGAGGATGTTTCCCCTCGTGGGGAAATCTAGGACTCGGGGGCATCGTTTCAGAATAAAGGGTCGCCCTTTTAGAACTGAGACGAGGAGGAGTTTCTTCTCTGAGGGTCGTAAATCTGTGGAATTCTCTGCCCCAGAGAGCTGTGGAGGCTGGGTCATTAAATACATTTAAGGTGGAGATAGATTTTTGCAAGATAAGGGAGTGAAGGGTTATGGGGAGCAGTCAGGGAAGTGGCTTTGAGCCCAAGATCAGCCATGATCTTATTGAATGGCGGAGCAGGCTCGAAGGGCCAAGTGGCCTATTCCTGCTCCTATTTCTTATATTCTTATGGTCTTATGAGCTGCACCAGCTCCCGGGCCTCTGCTGTTAACCCCACCAAATGTTTGCATGGTCAGGAGGGGCTCCCTTCATTCCCCTCCCACTGCCGGTCATTGACGCCACCAAGCCAGAAAGTCCAAAGCCAGGAAGTCACAGCACCAGGAATAATCTTAAATAAATGTCTGGGGGTGGGGGGGGGGGGGAAAGGAGGGGCGTCACGTCCCCAGCCCCGAAACATCTATGTCATAGGGCCCCAATTTGCATTATAAATGGGTTTACCGCCGAACTCGAGAGGTGCTCGAGCTACCCAACGGTAGGAACACGGCCGCGGCCATATAGGAGTATAAGAAAATTAGGAACAGGAGTAGGACATTCAGCTCCGTGGGCCTGTTCTGCCATTCAATGAGATCATGGCTGATCCGCACCTCAACTCCATTTACCCGTCTTTGCTCCATATCCCGAGATACTCTTACCTAACCAAATTCTACTGACCTCAGTCTTGAAAGTTCCGATTGTCCCAGCAACTGCAGACTTTTGCAGGAGAGTGTTCCAGATTTCCACTACCCTTTGTGTGAAAAAGTGCATCCTGATTTCACTCCTGACTGACCTAGCTCCAATTTTAAGATTATGTCCCCTTGTTCTTGATTTCCCCCACCAGGGGAAGTAGTTTCTCCGTATCTACCCTATCAAATTCTTTTAACATATTAAACACTTAGATCGGGTCACTCCTCAATCTCCTACACTGAAGGGAATACAAGCCAAGTTTATGCAACCTCCACAGTGATGGTGGGATCAGGGCAGTAAGTCATTACCCACCATTGCTGAGGTGCTAACACTCCGTCCCCCATTTCCACCAGGTGATGGGCTGCAAATTTCAGCTCCACGCGCAAGCTATTCTTTGTTTTATGTGCTTTTGACAACATTTACTGCTTTGCATCATGTGCTTGTGAGTTATCTAACTAAAACAAAGGGGGAGAAATTCAGTTGGTTAGCGCCTCCCGTTAGCGCCTGGTGGTGGCGCTAATGAAGTAGCGCTGGGGCAAGGCGAATCCAGCACCGCACGCCAAATCCAATCGCCTCTTAGAGCCGCCGCTAACAGTTAGTGCCTGGGGCTTTAGAACCAGGCAGATTGTGACGTCAGTGAGCATGAGCGCCCGATCTGCCAAATTGATTATCGCCCCCTGCCTTAGCGCCTCGCCCTGACAACGACAGGAAGAGGAGGTGTGAAGCAGGCGGATGGCAGCTCCAGGGGCGATATTTAAAGGGATGAGTCGCTGCTGTCAGTTTAGTGCTGTTTCACTGCTTCCTTGTCAGTTTGCGATTGTGCAAGAGTTTAATTCAGTCATTTAAAGGTTCTTTAGTATCAGGAGTGTTGTGGCTACTAAAAATGTATTAACTTTATTCTGACAAAATTTCAAAGTGCTACACATGATTGGGGGCTATACTGGCAGTCGAGCTCGCCCTTCAGGATCTATGGCAGAGGGAGCAGAGGCAGCCAGAAAGATTGCAAGATATGGACAGGAGGCCTTACCCTACGAGGGTATTCCGAGAGCACTTCTACTACCTCCAATTAAGCGAGGAGCAGTGAATTAGGAGGCTCCACTTCAGCAAGGATGTGGTCACCGAACTCTGCCACCTCCTGCAACCAGACCTCAAGTCTCAGATCAGGATGACCACAGCTCTCTCAGTGGCAGTCCAAGGTCACCGTCGCCCTCAATTTCTTCACCAGCGGTTCCTTCCAGTCTGCAACAGGAGCTATAGCTAATATCTTGCTGTTCGCCATCCATTGCTGCATCCGGGAGGTCACAGAGGCTCTCTGCAGTAGGAGAAGGGATTACATTTCCTTCCCCATCACCAGAGAGAAGCAGGACGAATGTGCATGTGGCTTTGCCAGGATAGCGGGCTTCCCCATGGTGCAGGGCACCACTGACTGCACCCACGTGGCTTTGCGGGCACCGCATAACAAGCCTGAGGTCGTCCGTAACCGCAAAGGCTACCACTCACTTAATGTGCAGTTGGTGTGTGACCACAGACAGCGAATTCTCAATGTGAATGCCCGCTATCCTGGCAGCAGCTACGATGCCTTCATCCTGCACCAGATTGGTGTGCCAGCACTCTTCTAGCCACCACATCAAGCTTGCGGCTGGCTGGTCGGAGACCAGGGCTATCCGCTCTCCACCTGGCTCATGACTCCCCTCCGCAACCTCAACACTGCTGCTCAGCACTCATATAATGAGTGCCATGCTGCCACCAGGAACATCATTGAGCAGACCATCGGGATGCTCAAGTAATGGTTCCGCTGTCTTGACCGCTCGGGAGGAGCTCTCCCAGTGCTCGGCTGAGCGGGTGTCCCATTTCATGGTGGTCTGCTGCATGCTCCACAATTTGGCCATCATGTGGTCTAGCCCTTGCCACCAGGGATCGTGGGACCACCTCCGGAGGAGAATGAAGAGGAAGACGAGGAGGAGAAAGAGGAGGAGGAACAGGAGCGAGGGAGGAGGCAGCCACTCAATCGGCCTTCTGCAAGGGCAGTCCGTGACCGCCTCATCAGACTGCGGTTCCAATAAATTAAATCCCAGATCCCCGTTGCTCACCACATCTCCATCATGCCATCCCTGTCACAGGCCATATCACAGCGCAAAGCTGAAATGAAAGACACCACAAAATCATCCAAAGCCAATTAATAAATTTATCAATAATCAGTGAGCACATATTTACACCAAAAATATTAACTATTCACCCTTGTGCGATCCCTTAGTGCCTCTCGTTACTGTGCCTTTGCCTACTCTAGTGCTCCTATGAAGTGTTGGCCCAGTGGCTGCAGCTGGACTGGTGGAAGGCTGCTGAGTGTCCGTGCGGGCCTTGCAGGACACCCTCGGCCAGCTCTGGACCTGGAAGGCCCAGCTGTAGACTGCACCACCTCAGCATGGGCGGCAGCAGTCTGGGCTGGCTGGATGATAGGCAGTGACAAGGGCAATGGCGGTGTGTCAGTTGTGGGAGCAGGAATGCTGTCATCCTGAGAGAGGACAGCAGCTTTCTGCTCCACTGACCCACTGCCACTCCCCTGGGGCAGCACCTCAGCATCCTTAGCAATCTGCTGGAGCACAGATTGCTGTGACACTGTGAAAGCCCCGGTAGACTGTGGTCGACCCAGCCACGATGGCAGCAGTCAGAGCTTGCGCGGCATCAAGTTAAGACTGCATGAGAGCAGTCTGAGAATCGATGTCACCAAGCATAGACTGCATTACAGCGCTAAGACGTTGCATGGCTTCTGCCTGTGCTGCAGCGGAAGCTGTGACATCACCCATCACATGCGGCATGAGGTCTGGGTCGCCACGGTCTCCGAGAGTCCACCATCCTTTGCAGACTGCAAATGATGGGCTCCATGGTGTACACAGAGCACTGTGCAATGTTGGAGGTGGACTCCTCCACATTCCTTGCCATTGCCGAGAGGCTCTCGGGCACCCTTGCCATTGCACCTATCATCTCTGTGTGCATGCCCATCACCCTTCTTCTAAAGGCCTCCCCATTGAGGTCCTCATCTGAGTCCTGTGCAGCAGAACTCACCCTCCGGGGTGCTGATTCCCGAGCTACCCTTTCCCCCTGGCCTTGCTGCGGCCTCGCTCTCAATGGTACACTCGGGGACAGGCTGCCCCGGTGCTTGCTCATTATCTGAAAGCAAAAAGGCACAAGGGTTGGGTTAAGGTGAGGGGAGGGGGGCTGGAAGGGAGAAAGGCATGCATAGAGCATGATTAGCTGGAAAGTGGGAAAGGCTTGTGGGGTGAGGGGGAACTGGGATGTGAGAAGAAGGAGTAGGGATGAACATACCGTTGTTGTCCCCAAGGGGGTCAACGTCGCTGGTGGCCACGGCACCCAATGATTTGAAGCACTCTTTCCTCCAGTGCAGACAGTGGTTGGGTGTCGGCTTGTCCCCCGCCTGTGCGATCCTGCTCCCTCCTGTTGTGCGCGTCCTTGGCCTGAAAGAGAAAGGACAGTGTGTGAGTCAGTGTGGAGCAATGTGTTTGTGTGATGTGTCTGCCATGGTTGATTAGCTGTCTTTGTGTGCAAGGTGTGAGATGTGGGTGTGAGTGTTGGTAGGTGGAGATTGTTGGTGGGTGAGTGCTGGGGGTGTGGTGCTTTGGGCAGTGTGTGCAGACTGTGATTCAGATGGTGGTATAGCATTTGTTGAAGCATTGACTCACCCTGACCACCCGAGTGAGGTCGTTCAATTTCTTGCTGCACTGTGTGTGGGCCATGGGGACCACGGTGCTGCCCGAGACCTGCTGGGCTACCTCCCTCCACATGGTGTAGAAGACGTGCGGCGAGGGCCTCCTGCCACTTGCCGGGTAGAGGACCGCCCTCCGTCTCTCCACAGCGAGGACCAAGGCCTCCAATGGTTGGTGGCAGAATCTGCGAGCTCTCACCCCGGGCCATTGATCTGCCATAATGACACCTCCTTCGGTGGTCTGGTTCCTTCTCCTTGGCCTTCTGCAGCTTGCTGAGACAATTACGGAACCAGCAATGCTGAGAATGAGGTTCTGCAGCATGAGTGAACCTCCCCTTTAAGAACTGGAAAGAGCCGATGACTAGCGATTAGACTGCACCTGAAATTGCTTAGCGCTTTGAGTCTAACGCCACTGAGCTAGGTCATTAGCGCTTGATTTGGCGCTATAGTCTTTTCTTTGAGCACTAACATTTAATTTAACATGCAGCGAGATTCATTAGCGCCTGGTGCTAAATCTCAAACTTTTCAGAAGTTAGTGCCCGTTCCTGGGCTATACTGAATTTCTCTCCCAAAGGGTTTACCAAACAAACATTGTCATGAAAATTATGTCTTTTGAGTACCAGTGGTAGACCTCCCACCTCTGAGTTCGAAGATCATGGATTCAAGTCCCATTACGGACTTGGAACACGTAATCTAGGCTGACATTTCACTGCAGTGCTGAGGAAGTGGTGCTATTCGAAGATGAGACGTCCTGGCCAACATTTATCCCTCAACAAACACGACAAAACAGATTAACAGATTCAATTCTCCCGGAGCCCATGTCTGTATCTCCTCCCAGCAGACCAAACGTCAATGGCATTGATAACACGTGTTTTCTCACAGTGGGTATATATCATATTCCCTTCATGGTTTTGGCCGTAAGAGAGAGTGTATCAGTGAGACTTTGAATCCATGCAGGTTAGTTGCTGAAGAGCATGTGTCCATTTTCCCTTGCAGTGTATGAAGTCTTGCCATTTCCTAGATATAGTGAATACAACCGCCTAAACCTAAATGCTCATCCCCATGAAGTATTATTTATTTAGGCAGTCCCTTGGAACCGAGGATGACTTGCTTCCACATTAAAAATGAGTTCGCAGGTTACTGATGAGTCCAATGCGGGACCTACAGTCTCTGTCACAGGTGGGGCAGACGGTGGTTGAAGGGGCGGGTGGGTGGGGTGCTTGGGTTGACGTGCGCTCCTTGCGCTGCCTGCGCTTGGCTTCCGCTTGCTCCCGGCGAAGAGACTCGAGGTGTTCGGCGCCTTCCCGGATGCTTCTCCTCCACTTTGTGCGGTCTTGGGCCAGGGATTCCCAGGTGTCGGTGGGGATGTTACACTTTTTCAAGGAGGCTTTGAGGGTGTCCTTGAAGCGTTTCCTCTGCCCACCTGGGGCTCTCTTGCCGTGCCGGAGCTCCGAATAGAGCGCTTGTTTTGGGAGTCTCGTATCGGGCATGCGGACAATGTGACCCGTCCATCGGAGTTGATTGAGCGTGGTCAGAGCTTCGATGCTGGGGATGTTGGCCTGAGCAAGAACACTGACGTTGGTGCGCCTATTCTGCCAATGGATTTGCAGGATCTTGCGGAGGCAGCGTTGGTGGTACCTCCAGTGCTTTAAGGTGCCGGCTGTACATGGTCCATGTCTCTGAGGCATACAGCAGGGCAGGTATCACTGCTGCCCTGTAGACCATGAGCTCAGTGCCGGGTTTGAGGTCCTGGTCTTCAAACACTCTCTTCCTCAGGCGACCGAAGGCTGCACTGGCACACTGAAGGCGGTGTTGGACTTCGTCGTCGACGTCTGCCCTTGTTGACAGTAGGCTCCCGAGGTATGGAAAGTGGTCCACGTTGTCCAAGGCCTTGTCGTGGATTTTGATAATCGGGGGGCAGCACTATGTGGTGGGGGCAGGTTGGTAGAGGACCTTTGTCTTACGGATGTTTAGTGTAAGGCCCATGCTCTCATATGCTTCGGGCAAGGTGTTTACGATGGTTTGGAGTTCGATCTCCGAGTGAGCGCAGACGCAAGTGTTGTCTGCATACTGTAATTCGATGACAGAGGATGGGATGACCTTGGATCTGGACTGGAGGCGACAGAGGTTGAACAGTTTCCTGTTTGTTCTGTAAATTAGCTCCACTCCAGTGGGGAGCTTACTGAGGGTGAGATGGAGCATTGCAGCAAGGAAGATTGAGAAGAGCGTTGGTGCGATGACACAGCCTTGCTTGACCCCGGTTCGTACGTGAATTGGGTCTGTGGTGGAACCGTTGGTCAGGATCACGGCTTGCATGTCGTCGTGAAGCTGGCGGAGGATAGTGACAAACTTTTGAGGGCAGCCGAATTTGAGGAGGACACTCCATAATCCCTCATGGTTGACAGTGTCGAAGGCCTTTGTGAGATCAAAGAAGGCCAGGTACAATGGTTGGTGCTGTTCCCTGCATTTCTCTTGTAATTGACGTGCAGTGGGTATATATCATATTCCCTTGATCGTTTTGGCCGTAAGAGAGAGTGTATCAGTGAGGCTTTGAATCCATGCAGGTTAGTTGCTGAAGAGCATGTGTCCATTTTCCCTTGCAGTGTATGAAGTCTTGCCATTTCCTAGATATAGTGAATACAACCGCCTAAACCTAAATGCTCATCCCCATGAAGTATTGCTTTGAATGCAGACACAAGATGGAATGAGAAGCTGTGAAGCTGTTCAAGCTGCTTAACCCTATAACTGCTTGTACAAAGAGGGCTTAAATCAACAGATGAGTCAATAATGACTGGGGGCAAAGAGCTTGTACATTTTGTGGTCAATTATGTGCGATAAGTAATTCATCTCATTAAACCCTCGGGCCAAAAGCATGGACACAATTGGCATAATGTATTCAGAACACATGCAATTAATTTTCTTACTGCCTACAGTAAACTAGCCTTAACCGTATAGCTAACAAATCCCAATGAACAGATCCTACCCAGAATATGGTTATATTTAGGCATTCTGGCGATGTCATCACACGAGTATCATGCCAAGATATCCTATCATACCTCTTCCTCCATTCATTCCAATGGGAAGTACCTGTAGGCACCCAGTGATCTCATTCACTTGTTTGAAGTCAGATTTCCCTGCTTATACAGCAAAACAAAATGTAGGAAAGCCCTTTGACCTTGTTCTGTACATTTAAGTAAATGGGAAGTGGAATTATCATTTTCTACACGATGTCTCCATCACACAGGCCTGCATTCCAGGAAGCAGGATATTTCTTGCTCATCCTTTTATTCCAGTCAAGTGCCAGTCAGATTATTCACTTTTGCTATTCAATACAAGATAAGATATAACATGGGGTTTATTACACTTACCAAAGGGTCCAAAATTAAATCATCCTCTACAAGGTGAAGCAGAGTGGTTTACCATGCTTCTCCGAAATCCAGGGAACACAGGAATTTGCACTTTACTGCATACAAAATATAAATTAAAAAGTCTCATTACTCCAACTTCATTAACTATTACACCAAAACACACATTCTGTAGTACTATTATACTGCACAACTCATTCTGCAGTGTTATTGAACTTCAACACTAGCAGTACAATAATATACTACGTGCCTGATGGTACAAGGATATTGTACTGCAGGACGTGGTGTAGTAATATTGCACTGTAACTTATAGTGCAGTGATATGGCAGTGTATGACATAGTGCAGTGATATTGCATTATAACTTATAGTAAAGGAATATTGCACTGTATAACATAGTGCTTTGTATTGCACTGAAACTTATCGTGCAGGGATATCACACTGTATGACTTATAGGGGGTGAAAACGGTCGACACCTGTAGTGCAAAGCAGGCTGACAACAACATAGGCTATTTACGGTTTACACCGCGCCCGATTTTCTTTTACATTGAAAATTGCTGTTGACTCACCAGAAAGCTTTCCCACTTCCAGCATAGGTAAGCTACATCACTCAGCCCTCCTCCACCATTCCAGCCCCATTCACAAAGTCATTTAGAAGGGCACTATTTACACCCTTATCTCCCCCATCTCCTTAGCTGAAATGTTTGCGGTAATCCAGTTCATGCTGACTCAAAGAAGAGCGTGAACCATGGTGTCGAAGGTACAGCCTCAGCTTGATCAATACTAATTGTGGTCCCAGACCCAATCCTCTCCTCACTAGACACCGGGAAGCCCCCGACCTGCACTTACCTAGCGCGCTGGCAGTTGAGCTGTATGGCCCCGTGGAATTCCGCTCCGGGGCCTGGCCCAGCTGCCGGCGCGCTGTGCTTGCGTGTCCCAGGGGCGTAGTTAGTGCGATGCGTCCCCTGGGATCACGTGAGCCATGGGCAGCCAATCGG
Organism: Somniosus microcephalus; assembly: GCF_052327205.1. NCBI lineage: Eukaryota > Metazoa > Chordata > Chondrichthyes > Squaliformes > Somniosidae > Somniosus > Somniosus microcephalus. Next base: position 45,385,907 of record NC_140991.1, on the reverse strand, counting down.
AGGAGGGAAAAGCCCATTCATAAGACTGACAGGTAGACCTGTCTAAACTTATAAATACTACGGGCCCAAAATAGCAGTAAGCCTTCAAATAATTTTTTTTTTAAATCACACTTTTTAAATAAACTATAAATTACATTAAATAACTATTTTAAACAATAATTTAAATTTTTGAAAAAAATAATTTTAGATTATAACGGGGCTAAAAATAAACTTACCTTGCCTTAAAGTATTTAAAAATAATAAACCTGTGGAAAAAATGTTTTGATTTTAATTAATTGACCACTTACCTTGCAAAAAGCAGGCCTTATGCCTGCTTTTTAAATATGTAAATCCTGCAGGCTTACCCTCCCGGGAAAACCTGTTTAAAAAAAAACGAAGTTCAAAGCGCACGCGCAGCCTCCCCTGCGCACGCGTTCGACCTCTGAACCTCTTTGTTCAGAGGATCGGAAGTGCCGGTTTCCCGCACATGCGCAGTGCATGCAGGAAACTGGCAATTCCATTGGGCCTACGGGTGAGTACCCCGTGCGTACTCACCCGGGGAGAGCCGAATTTCTGGGCCAATATCAGCGTTGCGCTACCACAACCAGAGAGCATTAAAACCCCCAAAGCTTGCAGCATCCTTAACCACAATGAGCACGAAAACCGTCGCTGGTACTGCAACTTTCCCACTCACACTAACCGGTATATCCTGTCACTCCAGCACCAGCAACCTGCACCTTAATGAGAAACAAAACCTCCCCCCTCGCATCCCTAGCTTACTGAGCAGCAGAGTTACTTATTGAGTTCTGAGAAAAGACTGGAGAAACTTCAACCTAGAAATTGGAGATCACTAAAAACCTGCTTGGGCCACCGTGGGCCAAAATTGATGGCGCTGGCAGGACCAGTAATTTGGCACCGGTTACAAATTAATAATAGTCCAGCGCTAAACTTAACGAGCAAGGTCGTTTTCGTGGCATTAGTCCCGGCAGGAAGCCCAATGTAGCGTGGCCATAGCATCATTGCAGTAAGATTAGCCTTCTCTTAAAGCAAGGCCGTCATTTCAGAAAGCACGCCTTAAAGGAAAACTGCCTTCTAAAATGAAAAAAAATAAATATCATTAAAAAATAGCCCTTACAGTTCAACTGCCTTCTGAAAAAATTAACATTAAAAAGAATTCCCAAATGGGAGTCTTCAGCTCTTAAAGCTGAACTACCTTCCGCACCAAAAAAAATGGGAAAAGTTCTTCTGCAATAACACAGATGCCAGGTTGAGAATACAAGTGAGAATCAGGCTGAATATAGAAAGTTCAGAGGGGAAGTGAAAAAGAAAATAAGAGGGGCAAAGAGAGAGGATGAGAATAGATTGGCAGCTAATATAAAAGGGAATTCAAAAGTCTTCTATAAGCATATAAATAATAAATGGGTAGTAAGAGGACGGGTGGAGCCGATTAGGGATCAAAAAAGAGACCTACGCATGGAGGCAGAGGCCATGGCTGAGGCACTAAATGAGTACTCTGCATCTGCTTTCACCAAGGAAGAAGATGCTGCCAAAGTCATAGTGAAAGAAGAGGTAGTGGAATTACTGGATGAGATAAAAATTGATAAAGAGGAGGTACTGGAAAGGCTTTCTGAACTTAAAGTTGATAAGTCACCAGGACCTGATGGGATGCATCCGAGGATGCTGAGGGAGGTTAAGGAGAAAATTGCAGTGATACTCGCCATAATCTTCCAACCCTCCTTAGATACGCGGGTGGTGCTAGAGGACTGGAGAATTGCAAATGTTACACCCTTGTTCAAAAAAGGGTGTAAAGATAAACTCAGCAACTACAGGCCAGTCAGTTTAACTTCGGTAGTGGGGAAGCTTTTGGAAACGATAATCAGGGACAAACTTAACAGTCACTTGGCCAAGTGTAGATTAATTAAGGAAAGCTAGCATGGATTTGTGAAAGGCAAATCGTGTTTAACTAACTTGATCGAGTTTTTTGCTGAGGTAACAGAGGGTTGATGAGGGTAATGCAGTTGACGTAGTGTACATGGATTTCCAAAAGGTGTTCGACAAAGTGGCACATGATAGGCTTATCAGCAAAGTTGAAGCCCATGGAATAAAATGGACAGTGGCAGCATGGATACGAAATTGGCGAAGTGACAGGAAACAGAGAGCAGTGGTGAACGATTGTTTTTCTAACTGGAAGAAGGTACACAGTGGTGTTCCCCAGGGGTCGGTTCTAGGACCACCGTTTTTCTTGAAATATATTAATGACTTAGACTTGGGAGTACAGGGCACAATTTCAAAATTTGCAGATGACACAAAACTTGGAGGTATAGTGAACAGTGAGGAGGGTAATGATACACTTCAAGAAGACATAGACAGGCTGGTGAAATGGGCGGACACGTGACAGCTGAAACGTAATGCAGAAAAGTGCGAAGTGATACATTTTGATGGGAAGAACGAAGAGAGGACATGTAAACTGAATGGTACAATCCTAAAGTGGGTGCATGAACAGAGAGACCTGGGGGTATATGTGCACAAATCATTGAAGGTGGCAGGGCAGATTGAGAATGCGGTTAAAAAAGCATACGGGATACTGGGCTTCATAAATAGAGGCATAATGTACAAAAGCAAGGAAGTTATGATGGACCTTTATAAAACACTGGTTTGGCCTCAACTGGAGTATTGTGTCCAAATCTGGGCACCGCACTTTAGGAAGGATGTGAAGGTCTTAGAGAGGGTGCAGAAAAGATTTATGAGAATGATTCCAGGGATGAGGGACTTCAGTTACGTGGATAGACTAGAGAAGCTGGGGTTGTTCTCCTTAGAGCAGAGAAGATTGAGAGGAGATTTGATAGAAGTATTCAAAATCATGAGGGGTCTAGACAGAGTAGATAGAGAGAAACTGTTCCCATTGGCGGAAGGGTCGAGAACCAGGTGACAGATTCAAGGTGATTGACAAAAGAACCAAAGGCGACATGAGGAAAAACTTTTTTACGCAGCAAGTGGTTAGGTTCTGGAATGCACTGCCTGAAAGGCAGACTCAATCATGGCTTTCAAAAGGGAATTGGATGAGTACCTGAGGAGGAAAAATTTGCAGGGCTACGGGGAAAGGGCAAGGGAGTGGGATTAGCTGAAGTGCTCTTGCAGAGAGCTGGCCCGGGCTCGAAAAGCTGAATGGCCTCCTTCTGTGCTGTAACCATTCTATGATTCTAACTGTCTCAGCAAGCCAGGGAAGGGGCACCCAGGGTCTCGCACACAGCATTCCAGCTTCGTGCAGGGGGTCAACACTGCAAGAGAGATGCTCTACCCACAGGGGCCAGGAGGCCCTCCAGAAAGAAGGATGTGGGACCAGATCACCGAGGCCGTCACTGCCAGCAGTGTCGCCCCCCACCACCTGGCTCCAGTGCCCAAAGAAGCTTCATGACCTCAGACCAGTGGTCAAGGTCAATGAATGTATCTTCAAAAGCCGTCTCCTACCAACTGCACCACTAGCCTCACACACTGCTCAATGCACGACCCCCCACCACACCCCCCGCAATCACTCACCTACCATGTAGGTCTTTAATGTTGAAAGGGGAATTGGTGTTATGGTCACTGGTTCCGCAGACGGGTGATTCCATCCTGGATATCCTGGCCAGAAAGGGGCTGTCTGGGTTGCATCCTTCCTTCTACGTCCTCCTCTTCTGATTCCTCTTTTGCTTCCTCCTCTTCTGTGTCTTCCTCTTCTGCATCTTCTTTTTCCCTGAGTGAGTGGATGCTATAAGTCTGAAATAAAAATATAAAATGCTAGAAATACTCAGCAGGTCAGGCAGCATCTCGACCTGAGACATTCAAGATTCAAGATTATTTTATTGCTATATGTAACTGGTACAATGGAATGCTTACTCCCCACTCACTCCCACAATATAAGTATTGTGGGGGACTACGGTCTCCCGCGTAAAGAAATAGGCAACACAGCGAGCTACAAGAAATAGGTCTTTACTCCAACTCTCACAATACAGTACTGAATTCGTGAAGCCCGCGAACCTGTGATGACTCACGGATTGGTCACCTGCTGGAACCTGATTGGTTTTCCTTCTATCAGCAGCAGGCAAGTCTGAACGTGCCTTATTCCTCTCAGCTTGCAACTGTCTTGCGGGGGGAGGGGAATACAGCAGTTAAAAGGGGATTATACAGGTTTATCTACATACACACAGTGTTTCCCCAATGTGGCAACGCCACATACGCCCCCCCAGAATCCTCGTTAACTGTAAAAGTCAGTCTCTGCGGAGGTTTGACCAAGCGGCTGTAGTAGCTATCTGGCGTGTGAGGAGGGCTGTCTGGGAGGTCGGCCGGTTGGTTTGTCGGCTGGTCTGGCGGCTGGTCTGCCGGTGGGCTGGCTGGACGGGCTGCCGGCGAAGGTGGGGCGGCGGCCAGGAAGTAAGGTTCTGGCGTGTCTTGGTCCTCTTGTGGGGCCGCCGCCAACGCGGGAGGTCTGCCCCACCGTGGGGGAAGAGCCGGTCGAAACGGGAAGCTGAGGTCCAGGTGCGCCGGTTTGAGGCGGTCTACTGAAATAAGGTCCGGCTTACCACCGACACCGATAAGAAAAGCTTTGTCCCCCGTCTCCAATACTGGGAAGGGGCCGGTGTATGGTGCCTGCAGCGGGCCTCTGTGCGCATCCCGGCGCACGAAGACGAACTCCGCATGTCGTAAGTCTCGAGGCACGTAGGACGGCTGCGGGCCGTGTTGCGAAGTGGGCACTGGACGGAATTGCTGGGCCGCGTCCTGGTGCAGGGAAAGCTGTCTGGCGGCCGACCACGGCTCCGTTGTCAGGGGGAGGAAGTCGCCTGGTACTCTGAGCAGTTGGCCGTAGACCATCTCGGCCGCAGAGGCGCGCAGGTCCTCTTTGGGTGCAGTACGCAATCCCAGGAGAACCCAGGGTAGTTTGTCGATCCAGCTGGTGTCGGCCAGGCTGGCGCGGAGGGAGGCTTTCAAAGAACGATGAAAGCGCTCGCGGAGCCCGTTGGCCTGCGGGTGGTAGGCTGTTGTCCTGTGCAACTTGTTGCCGAGGCCGGCGACGATGGCATTCCACAAGTGGGAGGTGAACTGGGGTCCTCTGTCCGAGGATATGTCGGTCGGCACGCCGAACCGGGCCACCCATGTCGAGACGAATGCTCGCGCGACGTCGGTCGTGGTGGTGGAGGCGAGGGGAACCACCTCGGGCCATCTGGTGGTGCGGTCGACAATCGTGAGCAGGTGTGTAAAACCATGCGACAGCGGCAAGGGGCCTACCAGATCGACGTGGACGTGGTCGAAACGCCTCTCGGGCACCGGGAAACACTCCAATGGCGCCTTGGTGTGCTGCTGGACCTTAGCGCGCTGACACGGCACGCATGTGTTGGTCCAGTCTCTCTCATCTTTGTGGAGTCCAGGCCAGACGAACTTGGCGGACATAAGTTTCTGAGACGCACGCATCCCTGGATGTGAAAGGCCGTGGATGATGTCGAAAACTCGCTTGCGCCAGGCGGATGGAACGACCGGCCTAGGCGAGGGGACTGAGACGTCGCACAGGAGGGTTGTGCCGGCTGCGTGGAAGTGGATGTCGGCCAGGGTGAGGCTGGTAGTTGACGTCCTGAGGGCCTGGATCGCCGCGTCGGCAGCCTGGTCTCTCGCCATGCTGGCGTAGTCGACGCCCAGGTGCACTGCGTGGAGCGAGGGTCTTGAGAGGCAGTCGGCCACCAAATTGTCCTTGCCGGCGACGTGGCGGATGTCCGTGGTGAACTCCGAGATGAAGTTCTGTTGGCGCGCGGACCAGGGTTCGGTTACTTTGGCCATGGCGAAAGTGAGCGGCTTGTGGTCCACGAATGCGGTGAACGGCCGGCCTTCCAGAAGGAAACGGAAGTGCCGGATTGCCAGGAACAGGGCCAGGAGCTCTCTGTCGAACGTGCTGTAGGCCTGCTCGTTCTTGCGCAGCTGTCGGCTGAAAAATGCCAGTGGCTGCCACGCGCCTTCAACCCACTGTTGCTGGACGGCGCCGACGGCATAATCCGAGGCGTCCGTGGTGAGGGCGGTCTTGGCGCCCAGGATGGGGTGGGCCAGTAGTGTGGCGTTGGCCAAGGCGCTTTTGGTCTGGTGGAAGGCTGTCGCCATCTCGCTGGACCAGGTGAGTTGCTCTTTGCCTGTTTTGCCCCTGGTGGCTTCGTAGAGGGGGCGCATGAGTGCGGCGGCCTTGGGCACGAACCGGTGATAGAAATTGACCATCCCCAAAAATTCCTGCAGCGCCTTAACCGAGGTGGGCTGGGGAAAGTCCGCCACCGCCTGCACCTTGGAAGGTAGGGGAATGGCTCCCCTTGGCGAGATTCTGTGGCCGAGAAAGTCAATTTGGGCTGCTCTGAACTGGCATTTGGCCGGGTTGACGATTAGCCCGTGTTGGCTGAGGCGCTGGAAAAGGGAGCGCAAATGCGCGATGTGCTCGGCCTTGCTGGTACTGGCCATGAGGATATCGTCCAGATAGACGAACAGGAAGTTCAGGTCCCGTAGGGCGGAGTCCATGAGCCGTTGGAAGGCCTGTGCGGCGTTCTTAAGTCCGAAGGGCATGCGCAGGAACTCGAACAGTCCGAAGGGGGTGATGACCGCCGTCTTCTGGACGTCTGCGTGGTGGACGGGGACCTGATGGTAGCCGCGAATCAGGTCGACCTTGGAAAAGACGGACTTTCCTGCTAGGTGTGCCGATAAGTCTTGGATGTGCGGAATGGGGTATCTATCGGGCGTGGTGGCGTCGTTGAGCCGTCTGTAGTCGCCGCAGGGGCGCCAGCCACTGCCCGGCTTGGGCACAATGTGGAGGGGGGACGACCAAGGGCTGTTTGAGCGGCGGATGATGCCCAGTTTTTCCATCGTGGCGAATTCTTCCTTGGCCACCGCCATCTTGGCTGGGTCCAGGCGTCTGGCTCGAGCGAACACTGGTGGTCCCGTAGTGGCAATGTGGTGCTCGACCCCATGCTTGGCTGCCGCGGCTGAGAAGGTCGATTGTGTGAGCCTCGGGAAATCTGCGAGTAGGCGGGCGTAGTCGTCATGCGCCGGGGTGGAGCAGGACCCGACGAGGGCCGGGCTGTTGCTCTGCTGGCAGGCCAGTGAAGCAAAAGTTGCTGCGTCGATCAGGCGCCTGTCGCAGACGTCAACCAGGAGTCCGTGGGCGCAAAAAAAGTCGGCGCCCAGCAAAGGATGTGCCACCGAGGCCGTCACGAAATCCCACGTAAATCGCTGGCCGTTGAAACAAACCTCGGCCCGTCGCTTTCCGAAAGTAGCGATGGCTGCGCCATTTGCCGCCACGAGGGGTGGGCCGCTGCGGCCTGCCTGGATGTCGAGCTGGGAGGCAGGAATTATGCTGCATTGGGCTCCGGTGTCGCAAAGGAATCTGCGCCCTGAAAGAGAGTCGGTTATGTACAGTAGTTTACCTGCGGTGCCGATGGCCATCGTGGTGGCGGGGGTGCGGTCGAGCGGGCCTAGGCGGCGGCGCGGGGCTGGTGCGTTGGACCGGGTGGCCATCTTGGTTGAATCGAAAGAGCAGGGTGCTCTGCAGCGTTGGGCCTTGTGGCCGAAACGTGCGTGGTAGTAGCATAGTTCTGCGGCCTGGCGTGGCGGCGCGCGCTCGGTGGTGTCGGGGAGCCTCGCAGCTGCACAGCTGAGTTGGGCGACGATGAAAACTTTGTCCGCGGCAGCTGCCAGTTGTACGCAGTCCGTGATCGGGGACCCCGCGAGGGCAGTCTGTACCTGCTGAGGAAGCAGGCTGAGGAAAATGGCCCGAAACAAAAAGCACTGCGATTCAGAGCCCAGGAACGCAAGCATCCGGCTCATCAACTGGGTCGCGGTAGAATCGTCAAGGCCTGGTAGTGAGAGAAGCCTGCGGGCCCTCTCCTCCTTGGACAGGCCGTAAGCCTGCAGCAAGCGGCCCTTAATGGTTGAGTACTTGCCGGTCTGTGGTGGGTTCCCCAGCAGGTCGAGAACTTCGGCGGCGGTAGAGCTTGCTAGTGCTGAGACTACGTGGAGGTACCTTTCTTCATCGTCTTGAACCCTGTGAAGGGTGAATTGGGCCTCCGAGTGCGCGAACCAAGCTGGTGCTTGGTGTTCCCAGAAGGTGGGGAGCTTCAAGGACGCGGCGCCGGCCAACATCAGGCTGCTGCTGGTTGCCATCGGGTCGTTGCTGGCCTCTGTAGGGCTGCGTGAGTCGGGGGCTTTGGCCGCCGACATTCGGGGTCACCAATGTGGGGGACTACGGTCTCCCGCGTAAAGAAATAGGCAACACAGCGAGCTACAAGAAATAAGCCTTTACTCCAACTCTCACAATACAGTACTGAATTCATGAAGCCCGCGAACCTGTGATGACTCACGGATTGGCCACCTGCTGGAACCTGATAGAAGGAAAACCAATCAGCAGCAGGCAAGTCTGAATGTGCCTTATTCCTCTCAGCTTGCAACTGTCTTGCGGGGGGAGGGGAATACAGCAGTTAAAAGGGATTATACAGGTTTATCTACATACACACAGTGTTTCCCCAATGTGGCAACGCCACAGTATAAATATAAAAAGCAAAAGTAAAAACAAATATAAATATAGAAACAATAAGCAAATAAGTATAGCAATGTCAGTCCAAGTTGCAGGATATGATGAATAGTGCAAAGAGCCTCTATTACCACTGGAAGTAATAGTAATATAATATGATAAGTATGTGGTAGTATAAGTATAATATAAATAAGTATAAGTTAAAATGCAGTGTGCAATGTACAAATGAGTTATAAGTTATATAAGTTATAAGTTAAGGTTGAGGTACAAGATTCCTATGTGCACACAGTCCAGTGATCAAGAATGTTCTTGTGCGCTCACGGTTCATGTGATATACAGTTCCAGGGTGGGGGGGAGAATATGACTATGATATGTGGGGCAGTGCAGTTAGCAGTTCAGTAGGCGCACTGCCTGTGGGTAGTGGGCCTACGGAACTCTGTTTCTCTCTCCACGGATGCTGCCTCACCTGCTGAGTATTTCCAGCATTTTCCATCTTCAGAGAGGCCTTCCTTTACCATCCAAGGCCTTGCAAGCATCCAGCAGCATTCCCTGCACACTTTAAAAACTTTTAGCATGTATTGCACCAAGCCACTACTTCAATAAAATATAAAAAATCCAGTCCAAAAGCTTAAATGCAAACTTACCTGAAGTATCCCTTTCAGAAGTGCTGACAGCACCTCTGTCAGTCTGCTGCACGCTCGCTTTTCAGAGCGAGCTTAGGACCCAGCGCTATACTCAGCACTAAGCTCAAAGTTCGCAGAGCGTGACTTTAAGTCGGCATTGCACACTGACTGACGTCACGCTTTCCATATTTGTATCTCCAGGGCCAGCGCTGCTATCGGCAGCACTAAGGCCCTCACCAAAATAGCGGCCACTGAGTCCCACGCCAGAGGAGGGCGTTAGACTAGCGTCCGCCAATATTCACCAGGATGGCAGCAGTAACTCATGGCGGTAAGGTAGGGAATTTCTGGGCTTTAGACTTCCCAGCCTGGAAAGGAGGCATATGAGGTGATTTTACAACAGTATGTAAATTGTTACAAGTATAGGAAAGGTTAACCTGGAATATTATTTCACATTAAACTATGGAAGTAGAACTAGGGCGCATGCGTTCAAACTAGTAAAAGGCAACTTCAGGACTGATATCAGGAAATTCTTCTTCACAAGAGTAATCAGTGTGTGGTAGAAACAATTAGATGCTACAGCGGAGGGATTAGGATCTCTCTGGATGATAAAATGGGCTGAATGGCCTCTATGATCTTGTGATGTTTATGCCAGAAAAATAGCAAAGGGATGATGGAAGTCAATTCAAGCAGATAACCTTGTAAGCCAATGCCCCAAGCTAACATAGCAACCTTCTCTGCTAGTAGACTGTGTGGTTGCAGCTGCTTAAACTTTAGCAGCACTCCTACACAAGACTTAAGGTAAGTGGGGTGTATCCCGATGAACAGAGTCCATGTGCGTTCCACATTAAACAAACAGAACCTTTACCTGAATAGATCTTCATTAGTCCAGGTTGCAATGATTAACAGTCTTTCTCATGCCTTTTGAACGAACTGCTGGCGGCAGAACAGAAATCACATCAGAGTGTGCACAGTTAGGACAAGTTGACGGTTTGCCATTCCTCTGCTGACTTTGACAAAACTGGATAATAGACAGAGATAGGTCAGTGATTATTTCTAATTGTTCTTCCTAATAGTCTTTTTATCAGTAATCAGTGGCCATCACAATTATTTCATCCAATGATGTGCATTGCTTCCAGATTAAAGGAAACACGACACTCACTGACAACAGGAATGTCTGGGTCACGGAGCAATATTCACTGAATATAACACAATAATAACATACCCTATAGAGATTATTACAGGTATGTGTTAGCCCTTGACAATCTGCTGAAAAACTCGAAAATGTTCTATGACACTACCAATCACCTGAGACGTTAAACCGAGGCCCCGTCTGCCCTCTCAGGTGGATGTAAAAGATCCCATGGCACTATTTCGAAGAGGACCAGGGGAGTTCTCCACGGTGTCCTGGCCAATATTTATCTCTCGACCACTATCGCTAAAAGAAAACTAGATTATCTACTCATTATGTCATTGCTGTTTGTGGGAGCTTGCTGTGCACAAATTGGCTGCCACGTTTCCTACATTACAACAGTGACTACACTTCAAAAAAGTATTTCATTGGCCATAAAGCACTTTGGGACGTCTTGGGGTTGTGAAAGGCACTGTATAAATGCAAGTCTTTCTTTTGCTGTTGTTCTGTAAGTTAGACATCATCAAGCACCATAACATCTTATACCTACCTCATTCTACACAGGGGAAGCTTTCTTCCACTTCTACATCAACCTCATCTCCCACAGTGGCCAATACCCTAGTCCCTAGCCTCATCACTTAGAAGCTCAACATCTCTAACACTATCCTGGCCAACCTGCCCACTCCCACAAATAACAATTTGCTCAGAATACTGTTGCTGCACCCTCACCCACACAAAGTCACGCCCTTCCATCACCTCAGCCCTTGCTGAGCTTTTGACACTCCCTGTGCCCAGGCTTAATTGACAAGATTCCCGTTTTCACTTTTAAAAACTTCCATGCACTAGCCCCCACCCTACCTCAGTAATCTCCAACCATATGTCCCTGCGTGCAACCTCCTGCCCCGCTCCCCTGATCTAGGCTGACACTCCAGTGCAGTACTGAGGGAGTGCTGCACTATTGGAGGTGCCATCTTTCAGATGAGACGTTAAACGGAGGCCCCATCTGCTCTCTCAGATGGACGTAAAAGATCCCGAGGCACTATTTATCCCTCAATCAACATCACTAAAACAGATTATCTGGTCATTATCACATTGCTGTTTGTGGGAGCTTGCTGTGCGTAAATTGCTACCACGTTTCCTACCTTACAACAGTGACTCCACTTCAAACAGTACTTCATTGGCTGTAAAGCGCTTTGGGATGTCGGTGGTCATGAAAGGTACTAGATAAATGAAAGTCTTTTTTTATTTCCTGATACCCCTTGGCCCCTGTGTTCACCGCTCCACCGTCAATGATCATTCCTTTCAGCAAGGGGGTGAAAATGATCTTTGGTCCCACTATCAGCAGCCTGTTGAATTTAATGGAAAAACAAATCAGGCGGGGTGTAAGGCAGGCTGCCGATTCGCTATCGCTATCACATTACTGCCCAAGGTCAATTTCACCCCCAAATTCTCTCATGACTTTTCAAAGGTTAAATATATTGCTACATATGGTACAGAGACATTTCTCTCTTTAATCCCTCTCCGTATATATCTGCTGAGATTGCTAACCAGCTGTGTACTGACTCTACACTACTCTCAGCAGTGCCGACTTAATGGATTACCACAGAACATCCTCATCAGACACATTGATACACATGGATGCCTTCAGGAAACGTCCAAACTGTTGCACAAAATAAATCCTCACTTATCTTCCTTCCAATATTCTTCCCATTCCTCCCTTCCTTTCCTAAACATACTGACTCTCGCTGGGTATCAGTTCCTTGCCTACTGTTTTGGTCTAGACAGTAAGACCCTGATAATTTTGGGAAGAGAGCGGGGGCTGGAGGGACAGCTTTGCGGAAAACCAGAAGAATGGGATTCCCTCAGGTTCTGCCGAATTTAATGGCAGGACCTGATTACCATTTTTGACATTCATTTCCCAGCCGCAGCCGACCTGATTGAGAGGCTGGCTGATGTAATGTCCGAGGATCAATAATACTCAGACTGCAGGAGAACAATAAAACAGGTATTTACTGACAGAGTAATTCAAGACTGAAATACAGAAGCCTGCTATGGCTTTATATACAGGGGTGGTCACTGCTGGTACTGCAGTATAGAATCAGTTCTTCTCTTAAAGGCACATACACAACAGCTGACTGTCGGGCGGGTAGGCCTGTGGCACCAGGCCGCAGCCGGGGAGTGGAGAGAAGGGAGGGAGGGGTTGGGGGGTGGGTTCATCGGTGGAGGGCTTGGAGAGAGCAGGGGTCGGGGCGGGGGGACATGGATGGGCCTGGAGAGATCGGGAGAGATGGGGAGAAGAAAGCGGGGGTCTGGAGAGATCGGGGGAGGAGAGGGAGAAGATCGCGGCGGGGTGGTTCCGATCGCTGCGGGGGGGGGTGGGGGGCATGAACAGGTTTCCTTGAGGGGCCGGGGGGAAACACTCCTGCCCCTCCTGGCCCACAAGCAGTGCTGGAGAGGCACTCAGCTGTCCTTCACCTCCCTTTAGCTGTTGGGTTTCCCAGCATTAAAGCTGGAAAAGTGTTAAAATCTTCAGCCTGCAGCCTCATTTAAATATTTAAATGGAGAACCTGCCTCCAAAGAGCGGGTTGGTCGCCCGCCCCTCATCCCGCCTCCGTTAAAACTGAAAGTGGACAGGTTCGAGGTGGGTTGCGTTCGGGTTTGAGATTTTTTACATTTTTACTTCCCACCCGTTTTTGGGAGTTAAAATCTCCCCTTAAGTGTTGGCAAGGTATTCGTCATGGAGGGCATTTTAACCGAGCTTGATCCTGCCTTCACCCGATTTCCTCACGCAGACAGGGCGAGATTTTGACTTTTGTGCGATCGGCTCACATCCAAAGAAGGGCCGATTTAGAGAAGGTCCTGCAGGGCTGGCGGGCTGCCAGCAGTCATAGAACTTTAGCCTATTTGGAATCAGTCCCTTCAGGAGACGGAAGAAGAGAAAAAGCTAGAAAAAAAACTGGGAGGAGTTAAGGAGCCTGACAATGTGAGGGATGGAATTAATCTACTGAGCTGAGATCACACTGTCACTGGGGGGCTCTGGGTTAACGACAACTTTTATTTATATTCATTCTGAGCTTTCAGTCTGTCGAATTCAGTCACTTCTTTCATCTAGATCCCAGACAACGGCCCTGAAATGCGCGTACGCGTTGGACCTCTTAACCCCTTAGTTCGATGGAGAGGAAATGCCGGTTTCCCGCGCATGCGCTGTGCATGCTGGAATCCGGCAATTCCTCCGGCCACACGCGTGAGTACACCGTCCGTACTCACGCGTTGGGAACGGAATTACTGGCCCAATATCATGAGCATTCGCTGTTCAAACAAAAATATTCTAAAAAATAAATTAACAGACAAGTAGAGAGAAAAGGCAGAGAAGTGTTAAAGAAAGACCTTGGGCTAAAAATTGAGGAGCGCCCCAATTGAAGCGCTAACTTCGCTGGGGCGCTAAAAGTAGCGCCCCGGAAAAATTAGCGCTCCCGCGCCGGAAATTGAGTGGTTGCGCTACTGGAAGCGCCTCGCATCCCTCTTGAGGTGCTGTGAGTCAATATTGCGGCATTATGTGCCGCAGCACCACACGCTGCAGCACGTCGCGCTGCGGTATTGCAGGCCCTCCTCCCCTTCTTAAAGGGGAGGGGCCTTGTGCAGCGCGATCTGGGGCCCAGCTGGGCCCCCGGGGATCAGGAGTGCAGGCAAAAGAGCCCGGCACCCAAGAGGAGTGCCGGGCTCTTGGCGCGCAGCCGGCACTCCGCGGGGGGGGGTTCAGGAGGCAGGGGACGGGAGCACAAGTAGGTGTTGGCAGGCGGCCAGCAACAAAAATGGTTGCCCCGCACCTCGCCTTTAAATTGCGCCTCCCCGGCCGCAGGTACGCCACCCTGACCCTGTCGGACATAGCGTCCGGCTGTAAATCAGGGGGCGCTCCCGAAGATCGCGGCCAGGGTGTGAGCGGGGCGCTGCACACACCAATGATGTCATCGCCAGCGGTGCAGCGCTACCGGTTAGCGCCACCACTAACCTCCCGCTGAATTTTGCGTGGGCAGTGCCGCGCCCGGGCGCTAGTTGGTTTGCGCCCCACTTAGCGCCCTCTTAAGGTGCTAACGGGTGGCGCAACCAACTGAATTTTTCCCCTTGTGTCAATATAGCTCCTTATCCTGTCCCAAAGCACTTTGCTGCCAATTGCTTACGTCCATTGTTGTGTAGACAAATACGGAATCATACCGTGCCGAAGGTCCCATAAACAGCCAGCGCATTAATGACGAGATCATTTGTTTTTGGTGGCGTTGGTTGAGGGACGAATGTTGGCCAGAAGAGCTCCCTGTTCCTCCACAAATAGTGCCACGCATTCTTTTACATCAGCCCAAGCAGACAGAAGGTGCTGCGGAGGCTAGAAATCTGAAATTAAAGCAGAAAATGCTGGAAGCACTCAACAGGTCAGGCAACATCTGTGAAGAGAGAAACAGAGTCAACGTTTCAGGTTGTTGACCTTTCATCAGAAGGTACAGCTGGTTTAATCTTTCATCCAAAGGACAGTACTTTGTCAGTTCTACAATGACACATCAGTCTAGATTACGAACTCAAGTCTATGGTCTGGCTTGCACTCAAGGGGAGAATACTGGATCTGAGCCAAGCTAATAGTTAAGAGTAATTTTCCTCATGCAAAAGTGTTTGGGAAATCTTTATTTGTTTTCTACACAATGGCACAATCTACTCACATATACTTTGGGCCCAAAATTCTGTGAAACTCTTCCAGGGATCGAAGTGCAGTGGGGAACTGCACCCACTGCTTTGATAGGCTGGTGACCCCCGACCCCGCCCCCCACCATTACAAATTCTAAGGATGGGGTGATTTTAATATTCACCTGTAGAGGAATCTCGGTGTGGCACCTTGCCACTCTCCGAGAAGAGCAGCTACAGATCCTCATCAGGTCAACGATAAGGTGCTAAAAAATGTTAAAAGTCTCCAGTGAGGAGGCGAGGAGCACCTTGTAAATGGCAATCGATTCTCTTGGCATCAATTGTCATGTCATCTTCACTTAAGGCTTACAGTGGAGCCCAAACCCTCTGTCTGCAGGCTTGGAATTTGCGGGGCCTTACAGGGGCGAGCAGGATGGAATTCCCTGTAGCAGCCTGGGTACGCCCTCCCGCCACCCCGCCACTTCCACCACCCCCCTCCCCCCAAGGCACACCCCCAACCTGCCAGCATTAGACTCATAGGGGGAAAAATTCGGTTGGTTGCGCCACCCATTAGCGCCTAAAGAGGGCGAGAAGTGGGGCGCTAACCACCTAGCGCCCGGGCGCGGCGAAACCTGCGCCTCTTGCCAAATTGAGTGGACATTTAGCGGCGGCGCTAAACAGTAACGCCCACTCACCGGCACACGCAGATCATGACGTCATTCCAGAGTGCAATACCCTTGGGGTGCCCCGGACTGGAAATTCAGTGGCGCCCCCTGCCTTACCGCCTGGCGCTAGCAACGACTGGTTGAGGGGACCGTTATGCTGTCTGAAAGAGACTAGGGGAGCGCTATTTAAAGGTGAACACCTCCTGCCTTTTCTTGACGGTGACATTTTTGCACCACATTCTGAGAGAGACAGACTTCTGAAGAGATTCAATGCTGTGTGAAGGAGTTTTGCAGGTTGGTTTTGATTTGCCCTTGTATCGATTTAGAAGAGACTATGGGGGCTGCACTCTTGAGATCTTTCCCTGGTTCTCCCCATTGTTCTTTCCAGCAGATTTGATGTACAGGTCTCTCCAGGCCGAGATTCAGGCCGAGATTCAAGGCTGCAATGAGCAGGATGTGGATGGAGAGCAAGGCAAGATCAACCCTCCCCTTTAAGATAAAAACAGAAAATGCAGGAGAAACTCAGCAGGTCAAGCAGCATCTGTGAAGAGAGAAACAGAGTTAACGTTTCAGGTCGATGACCACTCGTCAGAACTCCCCTTTAAGAATTGGATGGTGCCAATGTGTCTGTGTTCCATTGCTGACTGAAATCACATGAGCTTCCCCAGCACTGTGAGGTAGCGCCTCGCTCCTTGGCCTTAGCGCCTTAAAACTGTCATGCAGCGCCAGATTTAGCGCCGCAATCACCTTCAGGGGCGCAGGTGCCCAATTTCACAGGAGGTGGCGATAATTTGCGCCGGGCGTTAAACTTTGCGCACCGCCAATAATAGCGCCCCAAACGGGGCGATACCAAATTTCTCCCCCATAGAATCATAGAATGGTTAGAAACATAGAAACATAGAGATAGGAACAGGAGTAGGCCATTCGGCCCTTCGAGCCTGCTCCGCCATTCAATGAGATCATGGCTGATCTTCGTCTGAGATCTTAGCTGATCTTACCAGTTCAGTACCCCGTCCCCGCCTTTTCTCCATAACCCTTAATCCCCTTAGCCTTCAGAAATATATCCAATTCTCTCTTGAAAATATTTATTGAATTAGCCTTCACAGCCCTCTGTGGCAGGGAATTCCACAGGCTCACCACTCTTTGAGTGAAGAAATTCTTCCTCATCTCTGTTTTAAATGATTTGCCCGCTATTTTTAGACTGTGGCCCCTGGTTCTGTGCTCCCCTGCCATTGGAAACATTCTCTCTGAATTCAGCCTGTCCAGGCCTGCCATAATTTTATATGTTTCGATGAGATCCCCTCTCAATCTTCTAAACTCCAGTGAGTACAAGCCCAAACTATTCAATCTCTCCTCGTAGGTCATTCCCGCCATTCCAGGTATCAGCCTGGTGAATCGCCGCTGCACTCTTTCCATGGCAAGAACATCCTTCCGCAGATGGGGCGACCAAAACTGTACACAATACTCCAGATGCGGTCTCACCAGCACCTTGTACAGCTGTAGTAAGGTATCCCTATTCCTATACTCGAACCCCCTTGATATGAAGGCCAACATACCATTTGCCTTCTTAATCGCCTGTTGCACCTGCATGCTCTCCTTCAGTGACTGGTGCACAAGAACACCCAGGTCCCTCTGCACTTCCCCATCTCCCAATCTATTGCCATTTAGATAATAATCTACCCTCCTGTTTTTACCCCCAAAGTGGATAACCTCGCATTTATCCACATTATAGTGCATCTGCCACGTATCCGCCCATTCCCCCAACCTGTCCAAATCGCACTGTAGCCTCCTGACATCCTCATCAGAGCCCACCCCTCCTCCTAGTTTAGTGTCGTCAGCGAATTTGGAAATATTGCATCCAATTCCCTGATCCAGATCATTTATATATATTGTGAACAGCTGGGGTCCCAGGACAGATCCTTGCGGCACCCCGCTGGTCACTGCCTGCCACTCCGAAAACGAGCCGTTTATTCCAACTCTCTGTTTTCTATCCGCCAGCCAGTTCTCTATCCACGTTAATACTTTGCCCCCAATCCCATGAGCCTTAATTTTGCATGATAATCTTTTGTGTGGAACCTTATCGAAGGCTTTCTGGAAGTCAAGGTACACCACATCCACTGGCTCTCCCCCATCTATTTTACCAGTTACTTCCTCAAAAAATTCCAGCAGATTAGTCAAACACGATTTACCCTTTGTAAATCCATGTTGACTCTGTCCGATCCTTTCCCCATTTGTCAAGTGCTCCGCTATTTTATCCTTAATAATGGACTCTAGCATTTTGCCCACAACCGATGTAAGGCTTACTGGTCTATAATTCCCTGCTTTCTCTCTACCCCCCTTTTTAAATATTGGGGTAACATTAGCTACCCTCCAATCCACGGGTACTGTTCCTGAGTCAATGGAGTTCCGGAAGATGATCCTTAGAGCATCTGCTATCTCCAGGGCCACCTCCTTAAGTACCCTAGGATGTAGTTTATCAGGCCCCGGGGATTTGTCGGCCTTCAGTCCCCTCAACTTATCCAACACCATATCCCTAGAGATACTAATTTCTGTTAGCTCCTCCCTCTCATTAGTCCCTATGTTTGCCGATATTCCTGGGAGGTTATTTGTGTCCTCCTTTGTGAATACAGAACCAAAGTATGAGTTTAATTGGTCTGCCATTTCCTTATTCTCCATTATATATTCTCCCGAATCGGACTGCAAGGGACCGACTTGGGATTTTACCAGTCTTTTCCTCCTGATATACCGATAAAAGCTTTTGCAGTCTGTCTTTATGTTTGCTGCAAGTTTACTTTCGTATTCTATTTTCCCCTTCCTGATTAATCCCTTTGTCCTCTTTTGCTGTATCCTGTACTGCCCCCAATCTTCCGGTCTGGTGCTTTTTTTTGCCAGTTGATATGCCCTTTTTTTTGATTTTACGCTGTCCCTAATTTCCCTCGTTATCCACGGTTGAGCCACCTTTTTAGGTTTATTTTTATGCCAAACCGGTATAAACATGTTCTGGAATTCTTCCATTCTATCTTTGAATGCTTGCCATTGTCTATCCACTGTCAATCCCCCCAGAAACACCACCCAATCAATCTTACCCAATTCCCGTCTCATACCCTCGTAATTCCCTTTATTTAAGTTCTGGACCTTAGTCTCTGATTCAATTTCCTCACTCTCCATCTCGACTGAGAGCTCGATCATATTATGATCGCTCTGACCCAAGGGGCCTCGTACAAGAAGATTGTTGATAAGTCCCTTCTCATTGCACAATACCCAGTCTAAAATGGCCTGATCTCGAGTCGGCTCCTCGACATATTGGTCCAGATAACCGTCCCGAAAACATTCCAGGAATTCCTCCTCCTCAGAATTTTTACTAATTTGGGTAGTCCAATCAATATGTAAATTAAAGTCACCCATGATGACAGCTGTGCTCTTATCGCACGCTTCTCTAATTTCCCTTTTTATGCCTTCCCTCACCTCCATATTACTATTTGGAGGCCTATATATCACACCCACTAACGTTTTCCTCCCCTTGCTATTTCTCATTTCTACCCATACAGATTCCGTTTCATCCGAGTTGATATCCTTCCTTTCCATTGCATTAATCCCCTCCTTTACCAGCAATGCTACCCCACCTCCCCTACCTTTTTGCCGATCCTTCCTAAATATTGTATATCCCTGGATGTTAAGTTCCCAGCCTTGCCCACCCTGCAGCCACGTTTCTGTAATCCCAATCAAATCATACTTGTTTACCTCTATTTCCACAACTAATTCATCCACCTTGTTCCTAATGCTTCTAGCATTAAGATACAAAGCCTTCAGGCTTGCTTTTTTCACACTCTCATTATGAATTAGTTTGGCCCTTTGTGTTTCTCTCCTTTGCTTATTGCTTCTCACCTTTCTACCATCTATTTCTGACTTCATATGACTTCCCTCTTTTCCACTATCTAGGTTCCCATCCCCCTGCCAAATTAGTTTAAATCCTCCCGAACCGCCCTAGAAAATATTACCCCGAGGACATCGGCTCCCTCACAGTTCAGGTGTAGACCGTCCCCTTGGTACAGGTCACTCCTCCCCAAGAACTGGTTCCGATGCCTCAAGAATTTAAATCCCTCTCCCTTGCACCACTGCTCAAGCCACGTATTTAGCTTATCTATCTTACTCTCTCTAAACTTATTAGCTCGTGGCACTGGTAGCAATCCAGAGATTACTACCTTTGAGGTCCTACTTTTCAATTTAGCTCCTAACTCCCTAAATTCAGCTTGTAGGACCTCCTCCCTCTTTTTACCTACATCGTTGGTACCTACATGTACCACGACAACTGGCTGATCCCCCTCCCCCTTCAGAATGCTCTGCACCCGCTCCGAGACATCCTTGACCCTTGCACCAGGGAGGCAACATACCATCTTGGAGTCTCGGTCTCGGCCACAGAAACTCCTATCTATCCCCCTTACAATTGAATCCCCTATCACTATAGCCCTATCCCTCTTTTTCCCGCCCTTCTGTGCAGCAGAGCCAGTCATGGTGCCCTGAACCTGGCTGCTGGTGCCTTCCCCTGATAAGTCATCTCCCCCAACAGTACCCAAAACGGTAAACCTGTTTTGGAGGGAGATGACCGCAGGTGACTCCTGCACTACCTTCCTGCCTTTACCCTGCCTTTTGGTCACCCATTTACTGTCTGAGCTAGCCTTTACCTGCGGTGTGACCAACTCACTGAATGTGCTATCCACAACATCCTCAGCATGGAAAAAGGTCATTCGGCCTGTCGAGCCTGTGCCGGCTCTCTGTTACAGCACCTCAGCTCGTCCCTCTCCCCCGCCCTTTCCCCATAGCCCTGCAAATTTATTTCCTTCAGGTACTTATCCAACTCCCTTTTGAAGGCCGTGATTACGTCTGCCTCCACCACCCTTTCAGGCAGTGCATTCCAGATCCTAACCACTCGCTGCGTAAAAAAAGTTTTTCTTACGTCACCTTTGGTTCTTTTGCCAATCACCTTAAATCTGTGTCCTCTCGTTCTTGACCCTTCTGCCAATGGGAACAGTTTCTCTCTATCTACTCTGTCCAGACCCCTCATGATTTTGAATACCTCTATCAAACCTCCTCTCAATCTTCTCTGCTCCAAGGAGAACAGCCCCAGCTTCTCCAGTCTATCCACGTAACTGAAGTCCTTCATCCCTGGAATCATTCTCGTAAATCTTTTCTGCACCCTCTCTAAAGCCTTCACATCCTTCCTAAAGTATGGTGCCCAGAATTTGACACAGTACTCCAGTTGCGGAGAATTTCCATCCTCCTCTGCTCCCAGAATTTTGACCCTATTATCTTTTCACTTGCGCGTGATATTATCAAGTCAAAAAATGACATCCTTCTGTGTCTGCTTCCTTGCAAACAAAATAAAGGTTTACTAAATATTTGTGAAGGCAGTGCCCCTTTAAAATGAATGACCGTTTATATATTAAGTTGCAGTTTTGATAGGACACTACTGACAATGAGCCTCGCTTTAAATTTCAGTCTTTTCAACCAGAGTTTTAGAACTACTGTACTGTTAAGATTGGTGATGGTAAAATGCTTGAACTAAACCTTAAGGCAAATACAGCCAAATGCCTTCATCCTTTTCCACATTGTGTATTAAATGGGCACAGCTGCCACACAGTATGTTGGCAATTCGGAGTATTGTGACATTGAACGATTGGGATCCACACATTCCCCATTAAGTGAGCTTCCAATCTCAGCTGTGTGATCATGGGCAAGTGCAAGGAGTGGCTAGCATTCCCCCATAGACAGGATGGGAGAGTCACTGTTGGTCACGTGTACCTTGTTTCTGTCAGATGCAGAGTGGTATTATGAGAGAGCTATATTCACATTCACACTCTACATTCTAGGGGTACTGTATGTTACTGGACTAGTAATCTAACAGCCTCGATTAATAATCTGGAGACATGAGTTCAAGATTCCACTCCCAGCAGCTGTGGAATTTCACTTCTGTTAATTAAATAAATCTGGAATAAAAAGCTAGTACAGGTAGACTATCCTTTATCCGAAAACCTCGGGACCAGCCGTGTTTCGGTTTTAGGAAAATTTCGGTTTTCGGAAGGTGCGCGAAAACACTTCGGTTTTCAGAGGTAATTCGGTTTTCGGGAGTGCGGATAAAGGATACACTATCCCTTATCCGAAAATAACGACTATAAATACTGTAGTTACAGGGATAAATACTGTAGTACAGTTTATTTGTAAGGAAAACATTCAGTAAAACTTCAAACGTGTACAGGTACAAACTAAGCTAAATACCTGTACATAAACATGCAATAAAGGTACATTACATCTGGCTTGAGGATCTTGGGGAAGATGGTACATCAGTGTTGTCATCATTGTCATCAGGTTGGAGTTGGACATCTGAAGATGGGCCAGGAACAGGATTCTCAAGTGATGAAGCAGCATTACATCTGGCTTGAGGATCTTGGAGAAGAGGATACATCAGTGTTGTCATCATTGTCATCAGGTTGGAGTTGGACATCTGAAGATGGGCCAGGAACAGGATTCTCAAGTGATGAAGCATGACTACGACAGACGGCCTTTTTAAAGACTTCTTCCAGTGTCATCTGTCTCATTAACATTGGTTTCTGTCTAAGCAGTCTCTTTAATTGAGTAAACTTGCATAATCTCTTGCTCACTGATAAATGCACGTTTTTCAAGGCCAGCAATTAACTGATCACACATTGTCACCATATCGTCTATGGGGATTTTTTTCACCTGTGTTCACAATGTCATCATCATCATCACTACTGTCCTCATACTTGTCTTTATTTAACACCATTTCAGCAATTTCCCCATCACTCAATGAATTCACAACAGGTGCATCATTGTCAATGTTCAGCACTTCTTCGATGTCAGCTTCCTCTAACGTATTTACACTTTCGGATGATAAACCTTTGGCGTAAGTGAGGAGGTTTGATATCATCATCTTCTCCTGACTGACAGGAAATCCTTCAAACTCGTCATCTGCAGGTCCATCTTCATGAAACATCGTTGAAGGCCAAAGTCTGTGCCAAGCATTTTTTAATGTTGGTTTGTCAACATCGTTCCAAGCATTAGCAACTGCATAAATGGCATCCTTAACATTGAATTCTTTCAGGAAGCTTTGGATTCCTTCGCCTCTGTTGATTGCATCAAGCATAGAGTTCAAAAAAACGTCTTTATACTTGCTCTTCATGGAGCGTAAAATTCCTTGGTCACAAGGCTGTATTAAAGATGTCACATTAGGGGGAAAGTTAATGCCGAAAACATAACTTTTCACAAGAAGTTCAGGAGGGGGATGTGCGGAGCAGTTGTCCAGGAACAATAACATTTTGCAGTTTTCTTCCAGTCCAACTTGCCTGCAATGAGCTCGTGTCGCTGGTACGAAGTGGTTATTGAACCAGTGAGAAAATATTCCTCTGGTTACCCATGCTTTCCTGCTCACATAATAATGCACAGGTAAATTGCATACACCTTTCAAACATCTCGGATGTTGGCTTTTTCCAATCACTACCAACTTTAACTTGTGTGTGCCTGCAGCATTGGCACACCCAAGAACAGTCAACCTGTCCTTAGCATCCTTAAAACCTGCTGGTGCACTCTCATCAGCCGTTGCTAATGTTTTTCTAGGAACATAGCGCCAGAACAGAGCTGTTTCATCAGCATTGTAAATTTGTTCAGGACTGAGGTTTTCATCCGATATTATTTTTGCAAACTCATCTATGTAATTTTCAGCTGCTTCATGATCAGCAGAAGCTTTTTCACCACAGATTTTCAGATATCTTATACCATGACGCTTCTTAAATTTATGCAGCCAACCTTCTGAATATTCACACTCAACTTCAATGTTCAGTTCTTCATGGTATATTCTAGCTTGCTTCATGACCATCAAACCAGTCAGTGGCACACGTTCACCTCTGCGTTGTCGAATCCACTCAATCAGCACACGGTCAAGATCTTCATTTTTTGCCCTATGCAATGTTTTCCTAATTTTCATTAGTTTATGGTCATCACTGTCAGTGTAAAATTTCAACAACTTGTCTTTCTGTTTCTTTAAGTCATATACGGTGGTACTTCCCACACCATATTCTTCAGTAAGATGTCGCACAGACACACCACAATCAAGCTTCTGCAATAACTCCACTTTCTGCGATATCGATAATGAGCGACGCTTCCTTCTCTGCTTCTCACTGTTACCCATTGGGGTATCTGCAGCTCTTTTTAGCATTTTCACAAATTGTTAAAAGCCAGCAAATATCTAAGAGAGCAGCAAATAGCAGCAAATATCTAAGAGAGCAGCAAATATCACACAGAGCAGCATAACACCTGCGTGGGTCAAGCATCGGCAGCGTCAGGTCATGCTATGCGCCACTTTCGGCTTTCAGAGGTTTTCTGGTTTCGGATGTGTGGATAAAGGATG
This sequence comes from Somniosus microcephalus, assembly GCF_052327205.1. NCBI lineage: Eukaryota > Metazoa > Chordata > Chondrichthyes > Squaliformes > Somniosidae > Somniosus > Somniosus microcephalus. The sequence continues at coordinate 45,361,897 of NC_140991.1, read as the reverse complement.
GTACACTATCTCTTATCCGAAATTGGGTGGGGTTCGGCGGGGGTGGGGTACGGCGGGGGGGTCGGTGGGGGTCGGGGGTGGGGGTCGGCGGGGGTCGTGGTCGTGCGCATTTCGGTTTTCAGAAGTCATGCTTTGCTCCACTTTCGGCTTTCAGAGGTTTTCTGGTTTCGGATGTGCGGATAAAGATTTCAGTTTTCAGAAGTGCGGAAAAATGCTACACTATCCCTTATCCGGCTAGGCCTGTAAGTCGTGCGCCACTCTGGTCATGTCGTGCGCACGACTTACGCTGACCGAAAAAACCTTCGGTTTTTAGAGGGTTTCGGTTTTCGGAAGTCCGGATAAAGGGTAGTCTACCTGTATCAGTAATGGTGGCCATGAGACTACCGGATTTTTATAAAAACCCATCTGGTTCACTAATGTCCTTCAGGGAAGGAAATCTGCTGCCCTTATCCAGTCTGGCCTATATGTGACTCCAGACCCACTGCAATGTGGTTGACTCTTAACTGCCCTCTGAAATGGCCTCGCAAGCCACTCCGTTGTACCAAACCGCTGCGACAAAGTCAGCACCTTCACTGCAGCGCTTCAAGAAGGCGGCTCATCACCACCTTCTCAAGGGCAATTAGGGATGGGCAATAAATGCTGGCCTTGCCAGCGACGCCTGCATCCCAGGAACAAATACATTTTAAAAAAGCTGCTGAACTATTTGTCAGGGATGACGTGAGGATTGGAGGTACCAAAGTGAGGGGAAGAGGAGAAAATAATAAAAATTATCTCATAAAACAACAAAATACAGCAGATCTGAATTTCCAATGCTGAATTTTCTCCACAGTAATCCAATCAGCAGAGTTCAAATTTGAATTATCTCTTTGGATTCTATTCACAACAAACATAAATTAATTGTAAATTTTGAAGTGTTTTATATGGAGATCTCATCTGCTTTATTTAATTGGGGAAATTCAATTGCCGTTCCCTTTGCAATCCCACGTAAAATTTGGAAACATCAGTCAGGAAGGAAAAAAAAGAAAGACTTATAGCGCCTTTCGTGACTTCATGGCATCCCAAAGTGCTTTGCAGCCAATGGAGTACAGTCACTGTTGTAATGTGGGAAATACGGCAGGCAATATGCGCACAGCAAGGTCCCACAAACAGCAATGTGGTTGAGGGATAAATATTGGCCAGGACACTGGGGAGAATGCCCCTGCTCTTCTTCGAAATAGTGGCATGGGATCTTTTACATCCACCTGAGAGGGCAGACGCTTAAAGTCACTTCCCAAAGGTGGCACCTCTGACAGAGCAGCACTCCCTCAGTACTGCACTGGAGTGTTAAACAGAGAGGCCAGAACTAAAATTATAAGGACTAACTTAAAAAAAAATCAAATAAGGGTACTGTATAAAATATGTATTAACAGTAACATTGACAGTTTAAATATTACAGCAAAACTCCATCAAGAGTAAAGGGTAAATTGCTGTTCAGCTAAAAAAACAACATAGTGGCTGCAAAAGAGCATTTTACAGCACACCCATAAAACCTCAAGCTGTTGTTGGCTAATACATCTCAGCGTGCTGAGGATTGGGACTGCCGTACACTCAACTATCAGTCACTGCCGTAGCTCGAGCTCGCAAGACTGACTGCCTGCTGTTGTCACTGTTTGTCTGCCATCAGACACAAACTAGGCCTCCTGCAGAGCGTTGGCACTCTCGCTACCTGAAACATTTGTTTGTTGTTTTGTTCTGCCGTACCACGTGTTGCCTTGGCAGAGTGAAAGTGTAAAAAAACATGTTACAGTATACCAGCGGATGAGACACTCTGCTTGTCTAATGGTGCTCTCATATTAATGACCTCCTAGTTGGAGTGGTTCTGGAATATAGTCTGAGGGTGTGTTGGAATCCGGCTCCTTTCTATTGGCAGGTAGATTCCATAGCATTTGAATGACATCTGTACAAGGTGAAAATTCCTCTGGTGACTTTGTGCAGCAACATTTTAAATGCATTTTGCAAAGAGTCCCTCTATAATATTTCTAGCAAATTTGTAACCTCATTCTGAAGCAGGCAGATGAAGAGGCCAGACAGCGTTCACACACCACACATCAATTATCCACATGGAGACAGTGCGAGAGAGTGAGAGCAGTCCAGTGCCAGCAAGTGCAGCGGAAGCCCAGGCATGCTGCGGTCTGGGAGTCAGGGCTTCTCAATTTGGATGCAGTCCATAATTCGCCATTTGAGTAGCTCAGTACTAAAGAAACACGTTTAGGATTGCTCTCGAAATATTCAGCCGAGGATTGCCTGAATGCATTTGCATTGTTGCTACATGTAGGTACCCGAGAATTTTTTACCTTGATATGTGTACATCTTTAAGTCAGGGTTTGCAACTTTCTTTTCTGGCCACCTTTCACCAGGTGTGGGGGGTAGCGAGGGGCGGGGGGGGGAGGGAGGGAGGCGGGATGGTCGGGTGAGAAATTTGGACTTGCTTCCAATACTTCTAAATAAGTCTCACTGCAAAATGCAGTCTCCCTAGGTGAGCCCCCACTCTCTATGATATGAAACTTATGAATTTAGTATATATGGGATATGATTTTTAACTTACTGCCCTGGCATGAAACTGGTGTTGCAGATCGACCGCCCTTTATAGAGACAGCCCAATGTTTCATAGGGAACAATTCTCACTTTTATTGTGAACTTGTCATTGGGCAGTGTGTAGGGTTCCCCGATGTCTCACATCAGTTCAGCAGACAAATAATATCAGTCGCACGAGGCACTTTTTGTAACAGACTAAACTATTAAACAAGTTTACTAACAAATAGAATTGTTTACAGAAGCAAGTAATATAGATGAGATATTAAACAGTACAATGTAATACTTCTTCTTCTTCTTAGACAGTCCATCGGAACCGAGGCTGGCTTACTTCCACACTAAAAATGAGTTCTCAGGTGACTGATGAGTCCAATGCGGGACCTACAGGGGTCAATTTTCTGGAGCTGTCGGGTGGCTTTTCATGCGGCCGGGGGCCGAAAATCGCCGAAAAAAGTGGGTCGGGACACCCCCCCCCGCCTGATTCCCCGCCCCATCCGACTTTCGGACCGCCGTTTCTGCGCGACCCGCTTCAGTCCCGGCCGCCGCTGGCGGGACTGGTCGTCGGCACACTAATGACCAATTATTACCTTGTTGAAGTGGATTTTCCGGGGCCGTTGCGACTTTGGGGCTTTCCCCACCTGAAACACGCCTGCGGGGAACCCCGCTGATGAGACCTGGCGTGAAGCTTGCCAGCTTGCTTGCTCTCAGCTGCAGGTCAATCGGAGAAGCTGCAATTTAAAGGGACACCACTTATATGTTGAAGGACCTTGTTGCAGGTTTGGGGCTACTTCTTCAAGGCTTAGACACAACTGTGGAAGGTTGGAGCCTCGCACACTTCTCCAATGCAATCTCCTGGGAAGCCCCTCTCGCCACCCTCACTCAGCGCTTCCTCAGCGGAGGCATCTACGAGAAGCATGGGACGCCTTTTTTTCCTTCCCATCTTGCCATTAGAGGATCTCCAGCAGCAGAGGCGGCAGCAGCAGAACCAGGAACAGCAGGATCAGCAACAGGAGCACCAGGCTGCTGCTCACTCACCTGAAGCTACACAGGCCAGAAGGGGCCAGCGCTTGGAAGTGGCTTGAGAGCACCTTGCTGCGCTTTAGGGGGCCAGTGGGACCCGTTTCTGCACTGGCAGTCCTACTCAGAAGGACTTCCATGAAGATCTGGTTTCTCTGTTCAACAGATGGCCAACGCTCCTCAAGAGATGCCATTCTCTTATGAGCACTCACCATGTTTTCCGTACCCTGGCGAGTTATCTCCTCCATGGAGGTTGCCAACCTTTCCATGGTGATGCGTTCATGCGCCAATGACTTCACAAAGGCTCTGCTCATGGTCGCTATGGAATCCTCCATTCGCTCCACACTCGCAGCGACCCTGGAGACAAAACCTGCCAGAGACTCCTGCATCCGTGCATGGAGATCCATCACCTCTTTTGCAGATGGACCCAGAGGCAGAGGGTCGACATGCAGCGCAGCTGAGCTGAGCTAGCAGAGTCCTGCGCCCTCCGACGAGGACTCTCCACTACTGTCCCTGTCTCCAGAATCTGCTGAGGCTCACTTGTGAGCTGTGAAACACCAGGTGACAACATTACTCTATGTCCCGAAGGTCCCCCCGAGGTGTGAGTGTCTGCGCTGGTGCTGGGAGTGCTGACGCTGCGCCCTCAGAGGTTGGAGCTTTCTCTGAGGAGTCTGGCTGCACAGCCTCTTCCTCCTCCACAGTGAGGACGGGGGTTCTGGATGGTACTGTGGGGGAGTAAAGGAAGGAGTTAGAGATGTAATGCCAAGGTTCTTCTGGTGACTCCCAGCGAGTTGGCATCTGTTGACACCTGCATCCATGCAGCATTGGTCTCAGTGGGAGGCCTCTTCCTCCCTGACCTAGGGAAGAGGACCTCCCTGTGGCCCTAACCCCATCCAATAATGCCTGCAGTGAAGCCTCGTCGAATTTGAAGGCAGCTCGGGGTCTGGCATTGGCCGCAGCTGCTGCAGGCTCCTCTGCCATCCTGTATGGTTCGTTTGGAAGCCTTCAGAGGATGCAGTGCTTGCTATGGACCTTGAAAGCACCACGAATGATGACATCATACTGTGGGGATTTCTGACTTGAATTGGACAATTAGCAAGGCTTCCCACATGCTGGGAATTAATTGGCCACTTGAGGGAAAATTGCGTGGAGCTGGCTGACCCTTTTTTATGTGTGTCAGAAACCCCACATTCGGGGAAACCCGACCATTTCCCACACAAGCCGAAAATCGGGGCCACGGTCTCTGTCACAGGTGGGGCAGAAGGTGGTTGAAGGGGTGGGGTGCTTGGGTTGGCGTGCGCTCCTTCCGCTATTTGCGCTTGGCTTCCGCTTGCTCCCGGTGAAGAGACTCGAAGTGTTCGGCGCCTTTCTAGATGCTTCTCCTCCACTTTGTGCGGTCTTGGGCCAGGGATTCTCAGGTGTCAGTGGGGATGTTGCACTTTTTCAAGGAGGCTTTGAGGGTGTAAAGCGTTTCCTCTGCCCACCTGGGGTTCTCTTGCTGTGCCGGAGCTCCGAGTAGAGCGCTTGTTTTGGAAGTCTCGTATCGGGCATGCAGACAATGTGGTCCATCCATCAGAGCTGACTGAGCGTGGTCAAAGCTTCGATGCTGGGGATGTTGGCCTGAGTGAGAACACTGACATTGGTGCACCTATCCTGCCAATGGGTTTGCAGGATCTTGCGGAGGCAGCGTCGGTGGTACCTTTCCAGTGCTTTGAGGTGCCTGCTGTACATGGTCCATGTCTCTGAAGCATACATGAGGGCGGGTATCACTACTGCTCTGTAGACATGAGCTTGGTGCCGGGTTTGAGGTGCTGGTCTTCAAACACTCCCTTCCTCAGGTGACCGAAGGCTGCACTGGCACACTGAAGGCGGTATTGGACTTCGTCATCGACGTCTGCCCTTGTTGACAGTAGGCTCCCAAGGTATGGAAAGTGGTCCACGTTGTCCAAGGCCTCGTCATGGATTTTGATAATCGGGGAGCAGTGTGGCGGGGGCAGGTTGGTAGAGGACCTTTGTCTTACAGATGTTTAGTGTAAGGCCCATGCTCTCGTATGCTTCGGTGAAGGTATTGACGATGGTTTGGAGTTCGGCCTCAGAGTGTGCGCAGACACAAGTGTCTGTAACACTAGAAGTCCAGCGACAGGCCCTGCTGGGTTAATCAGGCCAAATCAGTCAGACAAATCCATTTGAATTCTTCTTACAGAATTTCAGGTCAAGTATTTCTCAGTAAGAAATGTGCAATCTTGTTCCTCAGTAAAAGCAGTACATAGTCTTTGTGAGAACTGCAAGTTTATGGATCATAATTCATCTTCATGTTCATGGCAAGACAAACCTAGCTGCTAACACGCAGAATTTGTTGTTTTTTTAGAGCCATAAATCCTTTAAAAAAACAGGCACTTGCATTGAAAGCGGTTCTGTCAGATACGGGTGATTAGGTCGCCAACCTTTCAGGATTGTCCTGGAATCTCCCGGAATTAAATATTAAATCACCTGGATGCTGCCGCTTGCTCCCAACAAAGAGACTCTACCAACCTGCCCTTGCCACACAGTACTGCCCCCTGATTATCAAAATCCACGACTTGAAAAGTACTTCATTGGCTGTAAAGCGCTTTGAGACATCCTGACGTCCTGAAAGGCGCTATATAAATGCAAGTATTTTCTTTTTATGATGGCCAGAAAAGGTAACAGGAATTCCACAGGGATTCGCCCAACCAAATGCCGTAAGTTCAATGATTGGAAGAGCCCCTGCGGAAATCCAACCCCAGTGCCCTGGTCCTGTAGTAACAATTGCTATAATGCAGCGGCAAGCAGCATTCCTTCCACTTGTGGCGTCCAATTCTACCTCTTCAGGTCAATCTCTGTCATCAGAGTCAGCAGCAGTTACATCGTAGCATAGTCAGTGAAGTCAGGGCTGTTTTGGGCAGCAATGTAATGTGAATGCCATTTCACTTTTAATTTAATAAAGGTAAGTGGGAAGGGCATGGGGAATGGACTAAATAGGTAGCTCATCCAAAAAGGCAGGGCAGGCATGATATGTTGAATGGCCTCCTTCTGTGCTAGAAAATTCTATGATCCTAAAAGAAATCCTGAATGTTAAGCACAGGGGAATAACGTTGGCGTGAGCATGCAGCCATACAATTCCCCACATAGTGAGGACAGGTTCTCAATGGTATTTTTTAAAAAAGGTGAGAGACTAGTAAACATTGGTTTTCAGAGGGATTTGGGTGTACTTGTACTCGAATCACAGGAAATTAACATGCAGGTACAGCAAGCAATTAGGAAGGCAAATAGTATGTTAGCCTTTATTTTAAGGGAGTTGGAGTATAAGAGTAAGGAAGTCTTGCTACAATTGTACAGGGCTTTGGTGAGACCACACCTGGAGTACTGTGCAGTTATGGTCACCTTACATAAGGAAGGATATACTTGCCTTGGAGGCAGTGCAACAAAGGTTCACTAAATTGAGTCCTGGGGTGAGAGGGCTGTCCTATGAAGAGAGATTGAGTAAAATGGGCCTATACTTCTGGAGTTTAGAAGAATGAGAGGTGATCTCATTGAAACATGTAAGATTCTGAAGGAGATTGACAGGGTAAATCCTGAGAGGTGGTTTCCCCTGGCCGGAGAGTCTAGAACTGGGAGTCATAGGGCTGGATTTTGTCAATGGGGACGTGATGGAGGTGGGTCTCCCACTTTTTGGGTTGTAGTCCCGCCTCCATCGACTTGTGGCCAACCCACGCTATTTTCCCTTGATTGACCTTGTTAAGCCCGCCCAACGGGCTCAGCAGGCCAATTAAGGGACAACTGGTTACTGGTGATGTCAGTGATTGACATTTCATCTGTCAAGAGCTTTTGACAGATGAAAAAATCAGCATTTGACAGCTCTGTGAAGCTGTGAAACACTGACAATCTGTCTTCTAACTTGAGTCCTTCTACTCAGACTCAGTTAGAGATCTCTCCAGACCAGAAAGCAGAATGCTGCAGCTTTTGACAGTTCAGCAGCCATTCTACTTTCTGCGCCGGTGAGATGAGGGACTCCTGAGAACTGAAGGAAGGAAGCCTGCAGGAGAAAGTAAAGGTAAGTAAAACTTATTGAAACACTTTACACTTACCTCACACACTTACCTCTGCACACATGCACCCATCACTCACCTGCACAACGGACATCTTGACCCCTCCAACCCCTTCAGCTCGACGGTCCGCCTCGCTAACTTGGCGTGGTTCGGAGCCGCCGGGAAGCCCACACTTCAGGGCTAAAAATAGGGATTAGGCAAAAAACTGCCTGTTAACTACCTGTTAACAGGCAGTTAATTGGCACTAATCCCCTTCCCGCCTCGGGGAGGCGGCTCCCAGCACAGGTCGGATATCCGCCTCCTGGGACATTGGCACGGAGGCGGGTTGGGGGCGAGATGGGTTCGTGCCCCCCGATTCTGCAATTTACCCGCCTCCAAACCCGCCTCCATGGGGCTTGGAAGTTCGAGCCCATAGTCTCAGAATAAGGGGTCGGCCATTTAGGACTGAGATGAGGAGAAATTTCTTCACTCAAAGGGTGGTGAATCTTTAGAATTCTCTATCCCACAGGTCTGTGGAGGCTCAGTCACTGAGTATATTCAAGACTGAGATTGATAGATTCTTGGACAGTAAGGAAAGCAAGGGATATGGAGATCGGGCGGGAAAGTGGAGTAGATTTAGAAGTTCAGCCATGATCTTATTGAATGGCGGAGCAGGCTCGAGGAAAGTACGGCCTACTCCTGCTCCTATTTCTTATGTTCTTATTTATCACCATGGGGAGGCGATTCCTCTCACGACAGACTTATTTTATCAGTGTACATTCCTGTAAACACCATATAAGTAAAATGTACAGAACGTGTAACATGTAAGCCATTGTAAAACTGAATTTTTTTTGAAGTCCTTGTATGGATATCATTTACATACAATCCACAAAATGCTCCCTCTAGTGGCCTTCCCTGGAGGTCGTAATCATAAAAGGTAATGAAGGAAAGACTTGCATTTATGTAGCACCTTTCACGTCGTCAGGACGTCTCGAAGTGCTTTACAGCCAATTAAGTACTTTTCAAGCGTAGTCACTGTTGTAATGCAGGAAATTAAACTTCGGCAGGGGCACAAAACAGATGGTAGCGGACCAGCCGCCTGTTACGTGCCCCGCCTGATTTTCCTTTCCATTCTTTCAAATGCTCATTGTTCCTATGCTGGTGTGGCTGAGTGCAGCAGGAAGCAAGGAGCTGGGGAGAGAGGGCTGTTGTCTGTGGAGCATAGCAGATCAGCCTTAATCTGGCCAATTGTTCCTCTCCATCGCTGTGGGGCACTGAGCTCTGGCTGAGAACAACACAGACCAAGATTAAACCAAGGAACGTCATACCCTGTACAGTTGACGATAAGGTTGAAAGCTTTTTACAAGAAAGTGGTCCGGTGGCACATTTACCCAATGAACCTTCGGGGTAGCTCATGATTTTCTCTTTCATTAAAGCAAAAAAAAAAGAAACTAGCTACAAGTCAAAATATGCAAATTTACTGTTCACGTCTGGGTTGAGCTGGAGTACACAACACATATTTAATGAGCGCGTATTCTGTGTTAATAGCTCACGCTGATGGCATCAAATTGAAGTGTGTAATCATGGTCGCAGAAGCACCAGAGTGTTTATACATTCGTATGTTTCTGTGTTTAATGGAGATGAGTGGAAGTGACTTATCTGAGGAAGGATGTTCTTGCCATGGAAGGAGTTCAGCGAAGATTCACCAGACTGATACCTGGGATGGCAGAAATGACGTATGAGGAGAGATTGGGTCGATTGGGCTTGTACTCGCTGGAGTTTAGAAGAATGAGAGGGGATCTCATTGAAACTTATAAAATTCTGACAGGACTGGACAGACTAGATGCAGGAAGGATGTTCCCGATGGTCGGGGAGTCCAGAACCAGGGGTCACAGTCTAAGGATAAGGGGTAAGCCATTTAGGACAGAAATGAGGAGGAATTTGTTCACCCAGAGAGTGGTGAACCTGTGGAATTCTCTACCACAGAAGGCAGTAGAGGCCAATTCATTAAATATATTCAAGAAGGAGTTGGATATATTTCTTAAGGCGAAAGGGATCAAGGAATATGGAGAGAAAGCAGGTACTGAATTTGGATGATCAGCCATGATCGCATTGAATGGCGGAGCAGGCTCGAGGGGCCGAATGGCCTACTCCTGCTCCTATCTTCTATGTTTCTATGTGACGTAAAGTCCTGCTACTGAAAATACTACACTCTGACAACCTGTGAAAAATCAGAGGTTCTGCCACGGTGAGGCTGTGATTTCTAGGCTAGCTTCCTCTAACTAACTTAGGGGCAACTTTTGACTTTGTGCGATCGTGTAAAGCAGGTGATAGTGAGTCAGCGGCTCAATTTAAATCTTATTTCCATTGGCTTCAAGGGAACTAAAAATGGGGGAGATGTAAAACGAGGTTCGACTCGTTGTCACCTTTTTTACACTATAGCACGACCTCTCACAACCCTACTGACAGCAGCAGCACTGCTTTCTCTTTAGAAGTTAGTCACACAGGCCAACAAATAGGTTGGAGTGAGCTGTAACTACGAACGTGTCAAGTGATTCCAATGAACTGCGTGAGTTGAAGCTTTGAGCAGTTTGTTGATGTTAGTTGGACCCCAAGATGTCCTTCACCTGTGGAGTTCACATGGGTGGTTTTGTTTTATTTTCAAGGAGGCTCATTTCTGCTAACTGCTGAATGCACAATAAAAATTGATGGATTGCAGACTCCAACAATAGTACCGAGTGATATTGGGGATAAGAAAGCCATTGGTCACTATATATATATATATATATATATATATAGCAACGGCACAAGAATATTGGCAAAGGTTTTCTCTGTTTAGAAACATAGAACATAGAAAAATAGGAGCAGGAATAGGCCATTCGGCCCTTCGAGCCTGCTCCGCCATTCAATATGATCATGGCTGATCCTCTCTCTATCTCAATACCATATTCCCATTCTCTCCCCATACCCCTTGATGCCTTTTGTGTCTAGAAATCTATCTATCTCCTTCTTAAATATATTCAGTGACTTGGCCCCCACAGCCTTCTGTGGTAGAGAATTCCACAGGTTCACCACCCTCTGAGTGAAGAAATTTCTCCTCATTTCAGTCCTAAATGTCCTACCCTGTATCCTGAGACTGTGACCCCTCGTTCTAGACCCCCCAGCCAGGGGAAACATCCTCCCTGCATCCAGTCTGTCTAGCCCTGTCAGAATTTTATACGTTTCAATGAGATCCCCTCTCATTCTTCTAAACTCTAATGAATACAGGTCTGGTTGAACCAATCTCTCCTCATACGACAGTCCTGCCATCCAAGGATGTTATGAGAACAGTTTCACAATTTCACTAAAATTGAAAACCGAAGTTTCATTTGTTTTTGGGATATTTGCTATAAGAACATAAGAAATAGGAGCAGGAGTAGGCCAATTGGCCCCTCGAGCCTGCTCCGCCATTCAATAAGATCATGGCTGATCTGATCCTAATCGCCAATCCACTATCACAGAACCATCTCCTGAATCTAACAGAATTAGACACACGAAATAGGAGCAGGATCAGGCTACATGGCCCCTGGGCCCGCTCCGCTACCCACAGGGCCATGACCGATCCGAACCTAGACTCATGTCCAAATTCCTGCCCGCTCCCCGTAACCCTTAATTCCCTTTACTTCTAGGAAACTGTCTATTTCTGTTTTAAATTTATGTAATGATGTAGCTTCTACAGCTTTTTGGGACAGCATATTCCATGGACCTACCACCCTCTGAGTGAAGTAGTTCCTCCTCATCTCAGTTTTGAAAGAGCAGCCCCTTATTCTGGGAAATTCCTCTCCGACCCATCTAGGCGATCGAAACTCGTCCAGGAGATCACTCTGTCCCTATATTTTCTACAGTACTTACCTTCTGTAAAGGCGATCTCCACCCCAGCCAGGAACAGGAATAAAACCATCTCCTGAAATCTAACACAGAATTAGAACACAGTAGGAGCAGAACCAGGCTACACGGCCCCTGGGCCCACTCCACTACCCACAGGGCCATGACCATTCCGAACCTAGACTCATGTCCAATTTCCTGCCCGCTCCCCGTAACCCTTAATTCCCTTTACTTCTAGCAAACTATCTATTTCTGTTTTAAATTTATGTAATGATGTAGCTTCCACAGCTTTCTGGGGCAGCAAATTCCACAAACCTACCACCCTCTGAGTGAAGAAGTTTCTCCTCATCTCAGTTTTGAAAGAGCAGCCCCTTATTCTGGGAAATTCCTCTCCGACCCATCTAGGCGATCGAAACTCGTCCAGGAGATCACTCTGTCCCTATATTTTCTACAGTACTTACCTTCTGTAAAGGCGATCTCCACCCCAGCCAGGAACAGGAATAAAACCATCTCCTGAAATCTAACACAGAATTAGAACACAGTAGGAGCAGAACCAGGCTACACGGCCCCTGGGCCCACTCCACTACCCACAGGGCCATGACCATTCCGAACCTAGACTCATGTCCAATTTCCTGCCCGCTCCCCGTAACCCTTAATTCCCTTTACTTCTAGCAAACTATCTATTTCTGTTTTAAATTTATTTAATGATGTAGCTTCCACAGCTTTCTGGGGCAGCAAATTCCACAAACCTACCACCCTCTGAGTGAAGAAGTTTCTCCTCATCTCAGTTTTAAAAGAGCAGCCTCTTATTCTAAGATTATGCCCCCTAGTTCTAGTTTCACCCATCATTGGGAACATCCTCACCACATCCACCCGATCAAGCCCCTTCACAATCTTGTATGTTTCAATAAGATCGCCTCTCATTCTTCTGAACTCCAATGAGTAGAGTCCCAATCTACTCAACCTCTCCTCATATGACCACCCCCTCATCCCCGGGATTAACCGAGTGAACCTTCTTTGTACTGACTCAAGAGCAAGTATGTCTTTTCTTAAGTATGGACACCAAAACTGTATGCAGTATTCCAGGTGCGGTCTCACCAATACCCTGTACAACTGCAGCAATACCTCCCTGTTTTTATATTCTATCCCCCTAGCAATAAAAGCCAACATTCCATTGGCCTTCTTGATCACTTGCTGCACCTGCATACTAACTTTTTGAGTTTCGTGCACCAGGACCCCCAGATCCCTTTGTACTACAGTACTTTCCAGTTTCTTGCCATTAAGATAATAACTTGCTCTATGATTTTTCCTGCCAAAGTGCATAACCTCACACTTTCCAGTATTGTATTCCATCTGCCAAATCTCTGCCCACTTACTTAGCCTGTCTATGTCCCTTTGCAGGTTTTTTATGTCCTCCTCACTCACTACTTTCCGTCCCATCTTTGTATCATCTGCAAACTTTGATATGTTACACTCGGTCCCCTCCTCCAAATCATTAATATAGATTGTAAAGAGTTGGGGACCCATCACTGACCCCTGCGGAACACCACTAGTTACTGATTGCCAGTCTGAGAATGAACCATTTATCCCAACTCTCTGCCTTCTGTTAGATAGCCAATCCTCTATCCATGCCAGAATATTACCCCCAATCCCGTGATTTTTTTATCTTAAGCAATAATCTTTTGTGTGGCACCTTGTCAAATGCCTTTTGGAAGTCTAAATACACTACGTCCACTGGTTCCCCTTTATCCACCCTATACGTTACTTCCTCAAAGAACTCCAGCAAATTTGTCAAACATGACTTCCCCTTCATAAAACCATGCTGACTTTGTCCTATTAAATTATGATTATCCAAATGTCCTGTTACTGTCTCCTTAATAATGGACTCCAAAATTTTACCTACCACAGATGTTAGGCTAACCGGTCTATAGTTTCCAGCCTTCTGTCGACTGCCCTTTTTAAATAAGCGTGTTACATTAGCAGTTTTCCAGTCTGCCGGGACCTTTGCCGAGTCCAGGGAGTTTTGGAAAATTATTACCAATGCATCCACAATCCCTACCGCCACTTCCCTCAAGACCCTAGGATGTAAGCCATCAGGTCCAGGTGATTTATCCGCCTTGAGTCCCATTATTTTACCGAGTACCACTTCCTTAGTGATTTTGATCGTGTTTTGCTCCTCCCCCCCCCCCCCCTTTAGCCCCCTGTTTGTCCAGTGTTGGGATATTCTTAGTGTCTTCTACTGTAAAGACTGATGTAAAATATTCATTCAGTGTTTTTGCCATCTCCATATTTCCCACCATTAATTTCCCGGTCTCATCCTCTAAGGGACCAACATTTACTTTAGCCACCCTATTTTTATATAACTATAAAAACTCTTACTATCTGTTTTTATATTTTTTGCTAATTTACTTTCATAATCTATCTTCCCTTTCTTAATCAATCTTTTTGTTATTTTTTGCTGTCTTTTAAAGTTTTCCCAATCCTCTATCCTCCCACTAGATTTGGCTACCTTATATGCCCTTGTTTTTAGTCGAATACTATCCTTAATTTCTTTACTTAGCCACGGGTGGCTGTCTTTTCTTTTACACCCTTTTCTTAGTGGAATATATATTTTTTGGAAGTTGTAAAATAACTCCTTAAATGTACACCACTGATCATGTATCGTCTTACCCTTTAATCTATTTTCCCAATCCACTCTACTCAATTCCGCTCTCATACCTTCATAGTCTCCTTTATTCAAGCTTAGCACGCTTGTTTGAGATCCAACCTTCTCACCCTCTAATTGAATATGGAATTCAACCATGTTATGGTCACTCATTGCAAGGGGATCCTTTACTGGGACATTTTTAATTAATCCCATCTCGTTACACAGGACCAGATCTAAGGTTGCTTACCCCCTGGTCGGTTCAGTTACATACTGCTCAAGAAACCCATCCCTAATACACTCAATGAACTCATCCTCAAGGCAGCCCTGCCCAATTTGATTTGTCCAATTAATATGATAGTTAAAATCCCCCATAATTATAGATGTTCCCTTATTACAAGCCTCAACTATTTCCTGATTGATACTCCGTCCAACAGAGTTGCCACTGTTCGGAGGCCTATAGACTACACCCACTAGTGTTTTTTTCCCCTTATTCCTTACCTCCACCCAAACTGTTTCATTATCCTGATCTTTTGACCCAATATCATTTCTCTGTATTACAGTGATTCCTTCCTTTATTAACATAGCCACCCCACCTCCCCTTCCTTCCTGCCTGTCCTTCCTGATCGTTAAATAACCTGGTATGTTTAATTCCCAGGCATTGTCACCCTGCAGCCATGTTTCTGTAATGGCCACAAGATCATACCCATATGTAGTTATTTGTGCCATTAACTCGTCTATTTTGTTACGAATGCTACGTGCATTCAGATAGAGAACTTTCAAAGATGTTTTGTGACACTTAGTTCCTGCTTTTGCCCTTTTTATTACTTTACCTTTTACTCCATACCTTCTGCCCCTTCCTGACACGCTCTGGTTTTTAATTTCCCCACTGCTACCTAAGTCTATGACCTTCTCTGTTGTCATTTTTATTATTTGCTCTCTAGGAATCTCCCCCCCACTAGTTAGTTTAAAGCCCTCTCTACAGCCCTAGTTATATGATCCGCCAGGACTCTAGTCCCAGCACTGGCCAAGTGAAGCCCGTCCCAACGGAACAGCTCCCTCCTGCCCCAGTACTGGTGCCAGTGTCCCAGGAAGCAAAACCCATTTCTCCCACACCAGTCTTTGAGCCACGCATTTAACTCTCTAATTTTATTTGTCCTAGCCAAATTCGCTCGTGGCTCAGGTAATAATCCAGAGATTATTACCCTTATGGTTCTGCTTTTTAATTTGGCCCCTAGCTGCTCAAACTCCCTCAGCAGAACCTCCTTCCTTGTCCTATCTATGTCGTTGGTACCAACATGGACCACGACAACTGGATCCTCCCCCTCCCACTCCAGGTTTCTCTCCAGTCCAGAGGAGATGTCCTTAACCCTGGCACCGGGCAGGCAACACAGCCTTCGGGACTCTCGCTCTCAGCTACAAAGAACTCTATCTATCCCCCTAACGATACTATCCCCTACCACTACAACATTTCTTTTAACTCCCCCCACTTGAATGGCCCCCTGCTCCACGGTGCTGTGGCCAGGTTGCTCATCCTCCCTGCAGTCCCTGCTCCTGTCCCCACAGGGAGTAAGAGCCTCGAACCTGTTGGACAAGTGCAAGGGCTGCGGCTCCTCCAACACTACCTCCTGGATCCCCGTACCTGCCTCACTTCTAGTCACACCATCCTGACCCTGGCCACGGACTACATCTGAATTAGTTAATCTAATTGGTGTGACTACCTCGTGATACACAGAGTCCAGGTAACTCTCCCCCTCCCTGATGTGTCTCAGTGTTTGAAGCTCGGACTCCAGCTCTTCAACACGGAGCCGGAGTTCCTCGAGCAGCCAACACTTACTGCAAATGTGATCACCGTGAGCATCAATGGTGTTCACCAGCTCCCACATATTGCAGCAGCAACACATCGCCTGATCTCCCATTCTATGTAATTAATTAAATTTATTAATATTATTCTTAAATATCCTCTGCCCCGATTCTAGATGGTGAATATCACACCTTAGAAACTATAAACCAAAGAGATTTAAGCTTAAAAGGGAGAAATACTTACCAACCAATCACTTACCCGCTTTCTGGTGATGTCACACTTGGATTACTTTTTACCTCTCTCCTTCCAGACTGTAGACTGGTTCACCTTACCTGGGTCTCTGGGACTTTTATAGCGGCCGCTTGAGATTCCCGCCGACGCTGTGAGGCCTCACCTGGGTCTCTGGGACTTTTATAGCCCCGCTCTGCTGCTTGAGATTCCCGCCGATGCTGTGAGGCCTTACCTGGGTCTCTGGGACTTTTATAGTGGCCGCTTGAGATTCCCGCCGACGCTGTGAGGCCTTACCTGGGTCTCTGGGACTTTTATAGCCCCGCTCTGCCGCTCGAGATTCCCGCCGATGCTGTGAGGCCTTACCTGGGTCTCTGGGACTTTTATAGCCCCGCTCTGCCGCTCAGGATTCCCGCCGACGCTGTGAGGCCTTACCTGGGTCTCTGGGACTTTTATAGCCCCGCTCTGCCGCTCGAGATTCCCACCGACGCTGTGAGGCCTTACCTGGTCTCTGGGACTTTTATAGTGCCGCTCAAGATTCCCGCCGACGCTGTGAGGCCTTACCTGGTCTCTGGGACTTTTATAGCCCCGCTCTGCCGCTCAGGATTCCCGCCGACGCTGTGAGGCCTTACCTGGGTCTCTGGGACGTTTATAGCCCCGCTCTGCCGCTCGAGATTCCCGCCGACGCTGTGAGGCCTTACCTGGTCTCTGGGACTTTTATAGCCCCGCTCTGCCGCTCAGGATTCCCGCCGGCGCTGGCAAGGCCGCATTTATTGCCTATGCCTAGTTGCCTCGAGAAGATAGTGATGGGCCTTTTCCTTGAACCGCTGCAGTTCTTGTAGTGATGGCGATCCACAATGGTGCTAGGTAGAGAATTCCAGGATGTTACACCAGCGAAGGATCGGTGATATATGTCCAAGTCAGGATAGTGTGATTGGAGTGGAACTTGGTGGTGGTGGTGTTCCCATGACATTGCTGCTCTTGTCCTTTTCAGTGGGAGAGTTAACAGGGGAGGTAAATACTGTCAACGTAACCTTGGCGAGCTGCTGCAGTACGTCCTGTAGGTCATACATACTGCAGCCACAGTGCGTCAGTGATGGAACAGGTAAATATTGAATCGAGTGACAGGGACACTAAACAAACAAACTTGTCCTGTCCTGTTCAAGCTTCTTGAGTGTTGTTGTAGCTGCACCCATCAGGTGAGTGGTGTGTATTCAATCACACTTCTGACTTGAGCCTAGTAGATGGTTGAGAGGCTTTGAGGGGTCCTGAATTTTGTGGCTAGGACATACCTGAGCAATCATCTGCATTGTTATGTAGATGGCAGTGTCATAGCTGTACTGAACCAAACACATTTTTAATGTCACTACACAAGATTGACCATAGGAATTCTTACCCCAGTGAGTTTTTTTCCTACTTGCTGTAGAGGTAACATAAATATCAGGGCATTATCATCATTGAATCTCCCACCATCAACATCCTGGGGGTCACCATTGACCACAACTTGACTGGACCCGCCTCATAAATACTGTGGCTACAAGAGCAGGTCAGAAGTTCATCACTTGAGTGCAGCTCCAACAACATTTGAGAAGCTCAACACCATTCAGGACAAAGCCGCCCACTTGACCGCCATCCCGCTTGATCGCCATCCTGCTTGATCGCCATCCTATTCACCACCTTAAACATTCAATCCCCCAACCATATGCCCAACATGGCTGCATCTACAAGATGCACTGCAGCAACTTGCCAAGGCTTCTTTAACAGCACCTCCCAGACCTGTGACCTCTACCATTAGAAGGACAAGGGCAGCAGGTGCATGAGAACACCACCACATCCAAGTTCCCCTCCAAGTCACACACAATCCTGACTTGGAAGTATATCGCCGATCCTTCATCGTCGGTGAGTCGATATCCTGGAACTCCCTGCCTAACAGCACTGTGGGTGTACCTTCACCACACGGACTGCAGCGGTTCAAGAAGGCGGCTCACCACCACCTTCTCAAGGGCAACTAGGGATGGGCAATAAATGCTGGCCTTGCCAGTGACACCCACATCCCATGAATGAATAGAAAAGAAATATAAGTATTAAATCAATGTGTATGTTGTTGAACTATTGTAGTCTTTATTCTATTTAAAAGCAAGTGCACCAACATCTTCAATTTAACAACAACATACATTTCTATAGCACTCCTTACACACAGGAAGACATCTCAAAGCAGTTTATATTGAGAAGAACCCTGGGATCCCGTGCAGGAGGGACTAATCTACTGGAATTTTTTGAGGATGTAACTGGTAGAATAGATAACGGAGAACCAGTGGATGTGGTGTATTTGGACTTTCAGAAGGCTTTCGATAAGGTCCCGCATAAGAGTTTAACATGCAAAGTTAAAGCACGGGATTGGGGGTAAGGTATTGACTTGGATAGAGAACTGGTTGGCAGACAGGAAGCAAAGAGTTGGAATAAATGGGTCTTTTTCCGAGTGGCAGGCAGTGACTAGTGGGGTACCGCAGGGATCGGTCCTAGGACCCCAGCTATTCACAATATATATTAATGATCTAGATGAAGGAACTAGATGTAATATCTCCAAGTTTGCAGACGACACAAAGCTGGGTGGGCGTGTGTGCTGTGAGGAGGATGCAGAGAAACTCCAGTATGATTTGGACAGGTTGGGTGATTGGGCAGATGCATGGCAGATTCAGTATAATGTGGATAAATGCGAGGTTATCCACTTTGTGGCAAAAACAGGAAGGCAGATTATTATCTGAATGGCAATAGATTGGGAGAAGGGGAATGCAACGAGACCTGGTTGTCCTTGTGCACCAGTCGCTGAAGGTAAGCATGCAGGTGCAGCAGGTGGTTAAGAAGGCAAATGGTATGTTGGCCTTCATAACAAGAGGATTCGAGTACAGGAACAAGGATGTCTTGCTGCAGTTGTACAGGGCCTTGGTGAGACCACACCTTGAGTATTGTGTGCAGTTTTGGTCGCCTTATCTGAGGAAGGATGTTCTTGCCATGGAGGGAGTGCAGCGAAGATTCATCAGACTGATACCTGGGATGGCAGGAATGATGTATGAGGAGAGATTGGGTCGATTGGGCTTATACTCACTGGAGTTCAGAAGAATGAGAGGGGATCTTATTGAAACTTATAAAATTCTAACAGGACCAGACAGACTAGATGCAGGAACGATGTTCCCGATGGCAGGGGAGTCCAGAACCAGGGGTCACAGTCTAAGGATAAGGGGTAAGCCATTTAGAACAGAGATGAGGAGGAATTTCTTCACCCAGAGAGTGTTGAACCTGTGGAATTCGCTACCACAGAAGGCAGTTGAGGCCAGTTCATTAAATATATTCAAGAAGGCGTTAGATATATTTCTTAAGGCTAAAGGGATCAAGGGGTATGGGGAGAAAGCATGGACAGGGCACTGAATTTGGATGATCAGCCATGATCTCATTAAATGGCGGAGCAGGCTTGAGGGGCCGAATGGCCTACTCCTGCTCCTATCTTCTATATTTCTATGTAAACCCGAGAGGGTGGTTGTTGGGGGGGGCTAGGAAGGGGAGGAAAGGCACAGTTGAAGACAGGGTTTCGAAAACATCGAGTGATGACAACATGTAGGGATTTATGGACCGAGTTCCAGGAGGCAGAAGTATGGTGGCTGAAATTGCAAAAACAGTTGCAAAGAAATGTTGGCCTAAACCTCCATCCTTAATAAAAACAGGAAAAGCTGGAAACACTCAGCAGGTCAGGCAGCATCTGTGGAGAGAGGATCAGAGTTGATGTTTCAGGTCGGTGACCTTTCGATTTCCCGCACCCACTGTATTTTGCTTTTATCCTTCCTTGATATTCTTTTTGTATTTATAGTGAGTGCTGGCGATACCATTGGGAGAAACAACTTACAGGCGTTCCTGAATGACTGACTGAACTCCAGCACTAGTCCGGCAGCAGAGTTGACATTATACAGCAAAGGGCTATGTAAATTGTGACTTCGGTGTTGATTGAGTGGTGCATTACACTGCGTAGAACCTTGTGGAACAGATCCAGATCGATACAGGTGTCAGTGCCAATGCCAATGATCTGGGTGTAAACTATCATCTGGTGCAAGGCTTTTGAAAAGTGTACAGAATTACAGAGCACAAGCTATGCTACGTGCCTGAAATAAGAGCTCTGTTGGAAAGAAAGTAGCAGATTCAGATAGAATGCTGCTGGAGATTATCAGGGTTTCAAACGTTGACTGCAGAAACGCTTTTGTGAAGAGCTGATTACTTTAATTATATAGCATCGTATTTTGCCAGACAACCTGTTGGGAACAAGAGCATTTGTATTCTACAGCATGGTAACCCTATCCGAAATAATTACACTCATGCAATTAACCAGCTCGTGTAGACTGCATCTAGGGACAGGCATGGATCGTTTGTTATTAATGGAGGAGCGACTGAAGGATATGACATCTCGTCGTAAGTATTGGGAATGTGCAGTTAGGACCCAGCTCGTAATCCTGACATACGCTCATTCTGCTAGTTATAAGACTCCTGTTCCAGATGGGTGATACTGAGAAATCTGTAAAAGGGTGTCGCAGTTGTCTCAAATTCATCCAGGTGGAGAAGGGTTTCCTTTGTCCACTATCTGTAGAGAAGTTGTTAACATGTATTTGATGCACCTGTTTACTGTTTCGCTGCAAATGGAGGAAGTCTTGTCCCAAGGCACTCCAATCCTACAGTACATTACGTAGAATCTACATCCCAGAAACAGGCCATTCAGCCCAACTGGTCTATGCTGGTGTTTATACTGCACACGAGCCTCCTCCCACGCTAACTATATCTTACCACCCCGCTTCCCATATCTCTCCTTCTCCCTCATCCATGCATCAAGTCTCCCCTTAAATGTGTCCATGCTCTCTGCTTCAAACATTCCATGTGGCGGCAAGTTCCACATTCTCACCCCTCTCCGAATAAAGTAATTCCTCCTAAATGCTTTGTCTGATCTTGTTAGTGATTATCATACATTGATGCCTTTTTTGTTCCGGACTCACCCACAAGTTGAAACAGTTTCTCCATTCCATCGAACCTCTTCATAATTTTAAAGACCTCTGTCGGGTCTCCGCTTAGTCTTCTCTTTCCCACGGAGAACAGTCCCAGCCTGCTCTGCCTTTCCTGATACTCGCATCCCCCCAACTAAAGGTCAGATCAAACAATTTAGTCATAAAAACAGAAAATTTTGGAAGTACTTGGCAGGTCAGGCAGCATCTGTGGAGAGAGAAACAGCGTTAACATTTCAGGTCGATGACCCTTTGTCAGAAATGGAAAAAACTGGAGATCAAACAGGTTTTTATGCAAGTGGAGGGGCAGGGAGAGGGGAGGGGAGGAAAGAACAAAAGAGAAGGTCTGTGATAGGATGGAAGGCAGGAGAGATTAAGAGACATTAAGAGATGGTGCAAGGCAAAAGGAGATGGTAATGGGACAAGTTAACAAACAAAAGATGGCTCTAGATGAATTATAAATGGCACTGGCAGAATGAAAGACAGCTGCCAAGTGGGAGAGAGAAAAATAAATAAATAATAAATAAAATAAATGGAAAAAAAAGGATAGGGGCAGAGGTTATGGTCTGAAATTGTTGAACTGTATGTGAGACGCAACACCTGCCCTTTTACCTCCACCCTTCTCACTGTCCAGGGCCCCAAACACTCCTTCCAGGTGAAGCAGCGATTTACTTGTACTTCTTGCAATTTAGTGTACTGTATTCGCTGCTCACGATGTGGTCTCCTCTACAGTGGGTGACCGCTTTGCGGAACACCTCCGTTCAGTCCATAAGGGTGACCCCGAGCTGCCAGTCGTCTGTCACTTCAAATCTCTGCTCCACTCCTACTCAGACCTCACCATCCTCGGCCTCTTACACTGTTCCAATGAAGCTCAATGTAAGCTCGAGGAACAGCACCTCATCTTCCGATTAGGCACTTTACAGCCTTCTGGACTGAACATAGAGTTCAACAATTTCAGACCATAACCTCTGCTCCTATCCTTTTTTCCCCCATTTATTTTATTATTTATTTTTTTTTATTTTTTTTCTCTCTCCCACATGGCAGCTGTCTTTCATTCTGCCAGTGCCATTTACACTTCATCTAGAAGATTACTGGTGCAAAAGGGGGCAAAATTGGGTGGTGAGGCCGACTTCCCTGTTCTGTCAATTATCATCCCCCCCAACCCACAAAAAAATGAAAGCCCCAATTTTACCTGGAGTTGGAGGGCCTGACTTTTGCCCCTGCTTTACCAGCATGAGATCCAAGCCATTTTAACTCCCATTTTAAATTAAATACACCAGGCCCAACTCCTGCTTGAACCAGGCGTCAGGGGTATCATGCTGGTGGGCAGGAGGCGGGCGCCCAAGGCAGGAGGTCACTATTCCTGCAAGTCCCTGGCAGTCAGGTTAGTGAAGGCAAACCTGGGAGGAAGCACTCCTGCTCCTCCTGGCCCACAAGGAAACCTTTTTAATAAAATGTGCTTAGCTTCACGGCCCTCATCTGGGCCCGCTGCTCCTTGATGCCCGCTGCTCCTCGATGCCCGCTGCTCCTGGCATAACCGACGCTAGGTGCCGAATGCAGCTGTTGAAGGTTGAAGTAACGCCGGAGCCTGAGTGACATCATCGGACCCCGACTTTTGAACTCCAACGAGGCCCTCTTCTGCCTGGAGCGAGGGCCCTGCTGGATGGCCAGAATGCGCCTGATAAACGGCGGGCAGTGCCGTGCCAGCGAAACACCCTCCTGCATTCCTCCTTCTCGATGGGTGCGGGATGAAATCTCCAAGGATTTTCTATTTTAAACACTGTTCTGAGGAAACTGCCTTTGGCCTAGATTAAATAAACCAAGCCTAATGGGGGCACATTAGCAGTGCCTTGACTTTCGTTCATCCTCATAAATAACTGAGACAAGATTATTCATCACATTATATCATTATGGAGTTGAAAGCTGCTTGAGCAATGCTGCTTATTAAAAAAAAAGAGTAATTTTGTGAACTGCTCAAAGCGAATTCAAAACATTTTGCAACTCAATATTAAGTTCCCGAAGATAAAGCTCAGTGAGGCTTTACATTATAACTCCGTGCCGGGATTAAATGCCCGCGCCATTCTCATGCAGTTCTCATCGGACAGTTCAAAAACATAATCACTATGATTTCTGATTCCTTCCCAGCTGTAAATAAGCCACCCAAATAAAAGTCATGCCAGCTCATATGTCCTCACCGTGTTAAAATCATGACTCCTCACGGTGCCTCCCACTCCAGCTCATCCAGATTGTGGACTCCTTACCTCACTCAGTTTCAGCTTCCTCGTGTA
The DNA here is from genome assembly GCF_052327205.1 of Somniosus microcephalus. Taxonomy (NCBI): domain Eukaryota; kingdom Metazoa; phylum Chordata; class Chondrichthyes; order Squaliformes; family Somniosidae; genus Somniosus; species Somniosus microcephalus. The sequence goes on along the minus strand of NC_140991.1, from coordinate 45,338,399 downwards.
ATCTTCAGCGCATAAGCTTGTTGTCACCCCATCACCGCTCATTGATTCATCTCGCCGTCTCTTTTATTATTTTCAACCTCGGTGATGTTCTGGACTGAGGGCCTTGGCAATTCACCTTGATTGTTCAATTTAGGAGAAAGAAAAGCCTGGGAGCAGGTCAACAGCCCTGACACCCCCACGACCCTCCCCCCACCACCCCTCCCCTCTAGGGTTGCCAACAATATTCCCTTTAAGATGCGGGTTCTGGGCCTCCTGCGCAGTCGGCTCGCCGGCTTTTCCACAGGAGAAACCATGTATTTTTGAATTGGCCGCGGACCCCCCCAAAAAAATTAACGGGAACGTTGGTTGCCAACCCTCCAGGATTGTCCTGGAGTCTCCAGGAAGTAAAGATTAATCTCCAGGACACTGCTGTGAGCAACCCAGGAGAAGAATCATAGGGGCATTAAAAAAAACAATTGTGTGTTTTTCTCATTTTCTTGGAACACTTTCGTTTATTAGTTATAAAATTATTGGAGATGGGGGGGGGGCGAGAAAGGCTGTCTGACCGGGCAGGGAGGTGGGAGGTCATGTGATGTAAACTCCTGAATACGCCCAACCAGAGTTGGCAACACTACCCATATCCCCCTTATCCAGGGATGGTGCAAGAGGCATGATGAGGAGGAGGGGGATAAAAGGAACACCTTGGATGGAAATGTCAAACGCAGCACAGATGATGCCATTAAATCAGCGAAGTAGATCAGGTGAACTGCTATACTGATTAAGAAAAGAAAGACAGAAAGACTTGCATTTATATAACATCTTTCACGACCACTGGCCATCTCAAAACGCTTTACAGCCAATGAAGTGGAGTCACTGTTGTAATGTGGGAAACGCGGCAGCCAATTTGCGCACAGCAAGGTCCCACAAACAGCAATGTGCTAATGGCCAGATAATCTGTTTTTGTTATGTTGGTTGAGGGCTAAGTATTGGCCTGCTCTTCTTTGAAATAGTGCCATGGGATCTTTCACATCTACCTGAGAGAGCAGACGGGACCGCGGTTTAACGTCTCATCCGAAAGACGGCACCTCCGACAGTGCAGCACTCCCTCAGAGTGTCGGCCTAGCTTTATGTGCTCAAGTCCCTGGAGTGGGACACGCAGCCTTCTGACTCAGAGGCGAGTGTGCTACCCACTGAGCCACAGCTGACACTAAAGTAAGAGCTTAAGCTGACTGAATGGAAGTTTGAGAATGGCCCCAGACAACACATAGTGTACCAGGTGTAGGTGTAAAATAGTATGCCAGATGTTATATTATGTACCAGATGTAGTAGTGTGTGTCAGATAAATGGGTTGGGGTTATGATGGGTCCCAGTGGTCGATGGAAGTCCTGCCCCATTGTAAAGAAGAGATTCGAGTGGTTTGGGGTACTTCTGAGGTGAAACAAGATTCATATCTTAATGGAGCCAGCTGGTCTGCGGTCCTAGCTTCCTTTGTGACTGGGAGTCCCCCACCTGCACCAATTGTCTGCCATGGGGAGGTGCATTCCCCTGTGTTTGCAGATGCAGGTGTATGGTACCAGTGGGCAGGCACAGAGCAGCTTTTGAGCAGCATGACCTCCTGCCAGTACTCTGTTGGCCCAAGCCCCCTTTTTTCCTACATTAAAGGCACTATATAAATGCAAGTTGCTCTTGTCAGTGTCAGCTGTGGCTCAGTGGGTAGCACACTCGCCTCTAAGGCAGAAGGTTGTGGGTTCAAGTCTCACTCCAGGGACTTGAGCACATAAAGCTAGGCTGACACTCCAGTGCAGTGCCGAGGGAGTGCTGCACTGTCGGAGGTGCCGTCTTTCGGAGGAGACGTTAAACCGCGGTCCCATCTGCTCTCTCAGGTAGATGTAAAAGACCCCATGGCACTATTTCGAAGAAGAGCAGGGGAGTTATCCCCGGTGTCCTGGCCAATATTTATCCCTCAATCAACATAAAAAAACAGATTATCTGGTCATTATCACATTGCTGTATGTGGGAGCTTACTGTGCGCAAATTGGCTGCCACGTTTCCCACATTACAACAGTGACTCTACTTCATTGGCTGTAAAGCGCTTTGAGACGTCCGGTGGTCGTGAAAGGCACTATAGAAATGCAAGTCTTTCTTTCTTGTTACAAACACGTCGGATGTGGGGGGATTCACATTGGTGAAGGTAATGGTGCGGTTGGCAAAATAACAGAGAACTAGCGGCACAGAGACTCGTTAGAAAATAATTGCTGGTAGGAAAAGAAAAATGTTCCAGACAGGCTTGAAATTCACTTACCTTAACATGCCCATGTCCTTTAAATGAACTTCGATATACCTGCCATCGCCTAGCAACCCTGGATGTGCAATTCACATGGGTGTAATAAAGAATCAATGTCAGTACACTAGAACGTCAGGTAATGCCACCCACAGATTTAATATTCAAGTGAAGATTCTGGCCTGTTTTAGCCGGGCGTTATCACTTGACTGCCGACCATGGCAGCAGAAAACAGGGCGGGCGCTAAAGTGGGCCGAGCTCCAAAAGGAACTGAAATCCGGCCTACTTTCTGATGTGGACTGCCCAATTTGCACCGGTAAAACCTAGGCTAGTACCTTTATAAATAGTAATGTTGCTTTTTTTTAAAAAAAATCTACGATTGAAATATTGTATGGAGGGTGTGGCCCGCTTTACAGAATACACAGACCAGCCACTGAGATGGTTCCAGGAATAAGGAAGATAAGCTCTGAGGAAAAGCTAAGGAAGCTGGCCTTGTTTTTTTCGGAAAAAAAAGGGGAGACCTTAAGGCGGCCTAATTGAAGATTTTGGAATTATGTATAAAAGAGATTGGCAAAATTTGGCCAAATAAGTTGTTCACTACGGTAAAGGTTTCAAGCACCAGGTGGCAAAAGTTAAAAATGAGCAAGCCAGGCAAATAACAACAATAACACAACTTGTATTTATACAGCGCCTTTAACGCAGTAAAACGTCCCAAGGCGCTGCACAGGGGTATTTTAACGCAAAAAATTTGACACCGAGCCACATAAGGAGAAATTAGGGCAGGTAACCAAAGGCTTGGTCAAAGAGGTAGGTTTTAAGGAGCGTCTTAAAGGAGGAAAGAGAGGTAGAGAGGCGGGGAGGTTTAGGCAGGGAATTCCAGAGCTCCGGGCCTATCGGCTGTTTGATGCCCCCTTTATCAAACTGGTTTACCCTGAGCACAGCCAGTGTCATTCAGGAAAACCAAATCTGCATGCGGCCTAACCAGTGGTCCTTAAAGGGAATGCTGCAGGCCGCCACCAGCAAGGTAAGTTTTAAAAATAATACCTGAATGTGGAGCCAGGAGGAGCAGGAGTGTTCCTCCCAGCTCCACATTAAAACCACTGCCAGTAACCGCTCACGCCCCACTCTCGATTGTTGCCTCGACTCCCGCCCCCCCCCCCCCCGCACTTCACGGTCACATCCCTCTCCTCCCGGACAACCCCCCCGCCCGACCTCCCGATCACCCTTCCGCTCCCAGTCACACCCCCTCCTCCCGGTCACCACCCCCCAGTCACCATTTCCTGGTCGCCCCCCCTCCCATCCGATTGCTTACGCTACTCTGCGAAAACCTACCCGGAATTCAAAATGTCTTCGCCAGCAAGCTGCCTGGGGAAGCCTGGCAGGTGTCTGCTGCTCACTGGTCTCATGTAAACGAGGCCCATTATCGGGTGGGCCTTGTGGCCAACCCGTTCCGGCACAGGGATTGCTCCACTTTCTAGGGCATGAAATCTACTGCCACCATGGATCTGAACCATCTTACAAGAGATGAACGGATAATACACTAAGTAACTGTGCCACAAGCTCCCTTAAGCAATTAGAAGTATGACCGTGGTCACCTTTCCCCTCACCAATCCATGATTACCAACACCAACTGTGGTGCCCATGCTGCTGGTGTAGTTAAGATCAACTAACTCGGCACAGAGAGAGGGTGGAGTTTGGCCTGACCGACACCAATTTTGACTCCCACCCGCCGGTGATGATGTCGTCCCCTTCGGTTTGGAGGCATGAGACAGAGTCGGGGTCTGTAACTGAGGCCCGGGGGTTAAAATCTCCTGGGCCTCACGCTCCGGGGAGCCAGACAGTTCACCGCCCGCTTCGGCCCCCAATTCCTGCCCCGAGTTAAAATTGGCCCAATAGAGTATGTTGCACCAGCAGTAGTAGAATTTACCACAGACAGGAGTTTGGAAAAAAAATCATAAATCACTGACACCAAAGTGGAGGATGTGGCCTTTCTCACAAGGGAAATAAACCTAGTAATGCACAGGTGCAGTTTTTTGTCTATTATACACCCATTACTTTTGAAACATGAAGAATTGAAAGCGATTTTAGTTTAAATCTGCTTTTAACTGTGCTTTTTAGTTTCCTATTCTGCATTTGAGGAATAGCGCTAATATTGGTGGTTCCCATGGTAACGATGCTACCAGATCTGTTTGCTGCTGGTTGTTCTTTGTTCTCGGGAGGAGGAATGTTCAGTTTGTAAGAAATGTGTTCAGCCCATGCAAGGGATATCGGTGTCATATGATTATTATTATCACTGTTGGAAGCAGTGAAAAATAATAGTAATAAATAAAGGTACAATAAAAATTTGCACTGTACAGAACACCATGTCTGTGTACCATGTACCCTATAATTATGGCAGTCGGCTTCTCTAGGTTGTTAGTGTGACCTGCGGGTCAGAAGGTTTGAGCTCCGCACTTGAATTTGAACGCATAATCTAGGTTGACACTTCAGTGCAATATTGAGGAGCACGGCACTGCTAAAAGTGTCCCCCTTGGAATAAGATGTTAAACCGAGGTCTTGTCTGCCTGTTCAGGTGGATGTTAAAGGTCCAATGGCACTATTCGAAGAGGAGGGAGTTTCTCAACCAACATTACCAAAAAGAACAGATTGATTATCCTGTGTGTTGCTTGCCTGACATCCAGTTGCAATTTCCTTCAGCTAAACATTGGGAAGACCGTAGCCGTTGTCTTCAACCCCCAACTCAAACTTAGTAGGCTCGCCATTGATTCCAATCCCTGACCACTGTCTCAGGTTGAACCAGACTGTTTGCAACCTCAGCATCCTACTGGACCACGAGCTGAACTTCTGAACCTATATCCTCTCCATCACAAAGATCGACGACTTCCACTCCCTTAACATTGCCTGTCTCCGCCCTATAATCTATATTAACGATTTGGAGGAGGGGACCGAGTGTAACATATCAAAGTTTGCAGATGATACAAAGATGGGACGGAAAGTAGTGAGTGAGGAGGACATAAAAAACCTGCAAAGGGACATAGACAGGCTAAGTAAGTGGGCAGAGATTTGGCAGATGGAATACAATACTGGAAAGTGTGAGGTTATGCACTTTGGCAGGAAAAATCATAGAGCAAGTTATTATCTTAATGGCAAGAAACTGGAAAGTACTGTAGTACAAAGGGATCTGGGGGTCCTGGTGCACGAAACTCAAAAAGTTAGTATGCAGGTGCAGCAAGTGATCAAGAAGGCCAATGGAATGTTGGCTTTTATTGCTAGGGGGATAGAATATAAAAACAGGGAGGTATTGCTGCAGTTGTACAGGGTATTGGTAAGACCGCACCTGGAATACTGCATACAGTTTTGGTGTCCATACTTAAGAAAAGACATACTTGCTCTTGAGTCAGTACAAAGAAGGTTCACTCGGTTAATCCCGGGGATGAGGGGGTGGTCATATGAGGAGAGGTTGAGTAGATTGGGACTCATTGGAGTTCAGAAGAATGAGAGGCGATCTTATTGAAACATATAAGATTGTGAAGGGGCTTGATCGGGTGGATGTGGTGAGGATGTTCCCAATGATGGGTGAAACTAGAACTAGGGGGCATAATCTTAGAATAAGGGGCTGCTCTTTCAAAACTGAGATGAGGAGAAACTTCTTCACTCAGAGGGTGGTAGGTTTGTGGAATTTGCTGCCCCAGAAAGCTGTGGAAGCTACATCATTAAATAAATTTAAAACAGAAATAGATAGTTTGCTAGAAGTAAAGGGAATTAAGGGTTACGGGGAGCGGGCAGGAAATTGGACATGAGTCTAGGTTCGGAATGGTCATGGCCCTGTGGGTAGTGGAGTGGGCCCAGGGGCCGTGTAGCCTGGTTCTGCTCCTACTGTGTTCTAATTCTGTGTTAGATTTCAGGAGATGGTTTTATTCCTGTTCCTGACTGGGGTGGAGATCGCCTTTACAGAAGGTAAGTACTGTAGAAAATATAGGGACAGAGTGATCTCCTGGACGAGTTTCGATCGCCTAGATGGGTCGGAGAGGAATTTCCCAGATTTTTTTCTCCCAAATTGGCCATTGGGTTTTTTACCTGGTTTTTCACCTCTCCCGGGAGATCACATGGGTTCGGGTGGATGGAGAGTGATAGAAGATTTGAGGTTAGGATCAGATCAGCCATGATCTTATTGAATGGTGGAGCGGGCTCGAGGGGCCGATTGGCCGACTCCTGCTCCTATTTCTTATGTTCTTATGTCAGCCTATCGGCCACCGAAACCCTCATCCATGCTTTTCGTCACCTCTGGACTCGACTATTCTAATGCTGTCCTGGCTGGCCTATTCTGTAAACTTCAACTCATCAAACACTCTGCTGCCCAATACCCCTGTCCTACATTGGCTCCCGATCCACAACGCCTTCTATTGCTTGTGTTTAACACCCTTCATGGCCCCTGCCGTCCCTATCTCTGTAACTTCTTCCAGCCTTACAACCCCCCCGCCCTGCAAAATGCCATTCCTCTGACTCTGGCCTCTTGTGCTTTTCCCCTCCCTTTGCCTTACCATTGGTGGCTATGCCTTCAACCCAAACTTGGAAATTCTCTCCCTAAAGCCCTATGCATCTCTACCTCTCATCCTTTAAGACTGTTCTTAAAACCCATCTCCTCCTGTTTTGGTTTGGTGTTCTTTTTTTGTTGACTGTGCCTTTGAGGTGTTTTTCTATGTTAAATGCAAGTTGTCGGAGTTGCTGGCACAGAATTGCTGTTGCATTTGCCTGCATAGCAACAGTCACTGTCTTTGAAAAGTAATTCATTGCGTGAGGTATTTGGGGATGTTTTGAAGTGATAAAATGCTATTAAATGCATGTATGTTTATTGATATTCACAGTATCTGATAGTGCTAATTCTTGAGAGAAAATAATAATTGACATTCTATTTTCTTCCCGGTTTTCTTGCCCTTTCTCACATTCCTTCCTGAAAGTGCAGACTCAAGTAAGGGTAGCCTTTGGTTCTCACTCCTGTGGCTGATCTTCACCCGTGAGCCTAGATATTGTGGGGGAATTTTCATCTGCAATTCCACCCAAAATCGAGCAGGGTCGCAGCGAGAAATGATGGAAAAAATTTGCACCGTGAGGCCTACCGCCGCCCCACCGCCCGAACGGGATTTCCCTCTCCCTAACTACCCCCTCCCCCGCCCGCCCCAACCAGGAACATCACTGGCTGCTCCTTCCACATCCCAATTACCACCGTTGCCCATGGTCACCGTGTGGAAGGTGACGATAGGCACAGGAAGCATTGATAAATAGCCCTGAGTTCCCATCAATGGAGGGAAGTTGGGCTTGTAGTGACACCAACCACTTACCTGCTGAAGACCTCAATCGCAGCCGAGGCCTTCAAAGGGAGCCTTCCTTCTGATCTTTGGGGCGTTTCTGCTCCAGAAAAGGAGAATTCTCACCTCCCTCTGGTTTTCAGCAGCCTATTCCTTCATGGGATGGGAGGTTGGAGGGGCAGAGGGTGGGGTGGTGTTGGGTGATGGAAGGGCCATCACAGCAGACCTGAACTCAATGTTAGGCAGTTTGCAAGTAGTTGTCATTTGGTAGTATTCAGAAGCACCAGCAAGAATATTAATTACCAGGTCTGAAGCAATTCAGAACAAGTTAGAAGCATTTAAAGCCCAAGAATGATAGAAGAGAAAGGATATTGCCCTGACTATTTCAGTTGTTGCTCTGCTCGTGCGCATAAGACCTTAATAACTCGCAGTGCTCGTGTTCTTTAAAAAGCAAACCGTACATTTATATAGTGCCTTTCACAACCTTTGGAAATCCCAAAGCGCTTTTCAGCTAATGAGGTATTTTATGAAGTGTAGTCGCTATTGTAATGTAGGAAATGTGACAGCCAATTTGCACACAGCAAGCTCCCAAAAACAGCAATGAAAAAATGTCAAGATAATCTGGTTAAGGGCTAAATGTTGGCTTATTGCTCTTAAACACTTGGGAAGGAACACAGAGTTTAAAATTACACCAGCAATATTAGTAATGAACGCGTTAGCACATGTGTATGCTACTTTTAACAGATTAACGTCTTCACTAGAATAGCAGGCAATGGAATTCTTAAGAACATGTTAACATGCGACATAGGAAAATAGAGGACCAGAAAAGACTGTGCAGTCCATCTCCCTGAGCCTTATTTTCAAAGTAGATAATTCCAGTATCTTCATTCTTAGCCTCATAGTCTAGGGGGGAAAAATTCAGTGTCACCCCTTTTGGGGCGCTAACGTCGTCAGGGTGCTAATTGTAGCGCGCTGAAAAGATTAGCGCCCCTCCGCCTGAAGTTCAGTTGTAGCGCCCCAAGCAGGAGGTGGAGTGCTACTGCAAGCGTTCCACCTCTTTCTTGGGGCGCTACAACTGAATATCGCGGCGCTACGTGCAACAGCGGCATGGGGGAGGGGCCTAGTGCTGTGCGCACCAGGGCCCTGCTGGACCACTGGGGAGTGGAGTGCCGTGAAAACAGCCCAGCATTCAAGAGGAGTGCCGGGCTGAGCGAGCGCAGCCGGCACCCGAAAGAAAAAGGGGAAGGGGGCAGGTACTGGCAGTCGGCCAAAAAAAAATGACTGCCCGACGCCTGCCCTTTAGTAGCGCTGCCACGGCTGCAAAAACACCACCCTGACCCTGTCGGACATATCGTCCGGCGATAGGTCAGGGGGCAGAACCCAAATTTGCGACCGGGGCGTGAGGGGGGCGCTGCGCATGACGATGACGTCATCGCCGGCGGAACAGTGCCGCAGGGCGCTACCGGCTACCACTGCCGCTAGCCTCCCGCTGAATTTCACGGGAGGCTTTAGTGGCGCCGAGCATGGGCGCTGGGGGATTTGCGCCCTGGTAGTGCCCCCCCCAGGGGGTGGTAACAAGAGGCGCAAATCAACCCAATTTTTCCCTCTAGATGTCTTAAGTTAGGTGTAAATTTGGTTGCCCTTTTCTGCATTGACAATGCCTGGATATCCAAAATTGTACGCAGTGCTCTAGGCGTGGCTGTACCAGTGCCTTGTATCAGCTCATTATAACTTCCTGGGATCGCACTCTTTCTGGCTATAAATCCCAAGATGTGATTTGCTTTCCTTACTGTTGCCACATAATCTGCTGTTGCTTTCAGTGAGCTGTCCAGGAGTAGCCCTGGAACCTTTTCCTCTGTTGTGTCCAGTGGCCTGTGTAGTGTATGTACCTTTAAGGGGAGAACTACTTTTTACAGCTCCTGTATACTGTAGTACCGGCAGTGACCACACCTGTATATAAACCCTGAGTAGGGATCTGTACTTTAGTTTTAGAGTAACCTTCATCCAGTAAACACTTGTTGATTGTTCCTCTGCAGTCTCTGTCGATTTATTGAAGGACACCATACATCAAAATTCACGGATTTAACAGCCTGGAGCCAGTTAGTTTATTTTCCCTCTGTTTATTTCTGTTTCCTCGTCCCAATACCTTGTACATTAATATTGTTATTTGCCACTCGTCGGTCCACCTTTCTAACCTATCAAATCCTAGAGCATTTTCATGACTAACATATTGCATGGTGCATTTTCTACTCAATATAGAATTAGATCTATTAGGGACGTAGAATAGAGATGCCCTCCATCAACGCTGCTTCTGTCCTGTGCGACATATCAAAAATATGAACTACCATGGAAATTGGTTTTGTGACGGCTGCAATAATATAAAACAATATTCCCGTCACTCATGTCGCTCAAACAACTCCCCTTCCCTGACATGGCCGAGCACGAAAGCGTAGCCTTTTGTGCCCAAACCCATTTATAATATGCTTTTCTTGGTGACAGTTCTAAAATGCATTTGTGCCACTATAGGTGACACAGGACCCCGGTCACAAGGAATATAAAACCAGCACCATGGAGTCATTTAACCTACGACATGCCCTAATAGGTTCTGTAATTCAAAACATTTAGGGGGATTTTTTTACCAGTTTTAATCATCTGAATCCAAATTGAACTGACATTGCTCAAACCTAACCCCATTCACTCCCAATCGTGTCCCACCAACTCCCTAAAGTGATAATAAATGGATCCCATCAGTCACTCCATATTTTTTTCTCCAACTGCAATCTGTTGTTGCAAATTATAGCTTTTCGGTGTTAAGATTTAATTGCATTGTAAAATTGAGCTTAAAACCTTTTTATTGTTGAAATTTGATATTGACAGTATTGGCACGCTGAGCTCGTGTGCTCTGGGAACCAGGAGGCTGTTGGTCAGAAGGTTAAACGGCCCCTTTTTTTAGTCCGACATTAACGTTTGTAAACTCAGGCCCTGAATGCTAATGTTTATTTGATCTTTGTTGCTTATATGTAGGAATGACTAAAGCCCTGAACAAACCTGGGATTGAATGCAATTATTTTAATATGAAACACTCTTTAGTTTCGATTACTTTGCTATCCATTGCATCCCTTGAGGCATTTACTAGCAGCTCAGGTTCTCGTGTAAAAATGCTAAACTGTTAAGTGCTTCGGGTCAGAAAGTTTAATTGGAGTGGCATTGGTTCTCCCTCCCATTTTCACAGTGTTAGCAATATTTTTTAATTACTTATTATAGCTATTGTGTTCACAGTATTTAGAATGAGTAATCTTAAGAATGGACACGAATAAACATTATTGCTCCTTTTGGGTGGAAGCGTGCCGATAGGCAGGCCAGAAGGTTTCCCAGGTTTCATCCTTGGTCAGTGCAGAGTCAACTGACCTCACCAGAAGGGCAGCTGCAACTGGTCTCAGTACCGCTGGGCTGGAGGAGAGAAGAAAGCAGCCAGGGTCTCCGCTCCTGTTGACTGAAGTCACAAAATTGCTCTCAAGTGGATAGTCAGTCAGGACAGGATTAGAACTGAGGGGCAGTAAGCCTTTCTGTTGACAAAAAACAAGAGGTCCATGAATGGCAATGTGAGTGAATCAATGCTGCCCTGTGCTCAGGGAACGCCACTGTCGTACTTGATGTATGACAATACATAGAGGGGAGGGCATCTGTTACCTTGGCAATGCAACAATAAGCTGCCTCCTGCTGGATCCGAGTGATGTTGAAAGCGCCCAATGGTGTAGAGGTTGAGTATGGGAGCCACTTTCACTTTCGCTTCCATTGATAGTGACATCCTGGTGTTCTGTAGGTCTAGATCCAGGAACTGGCTCAGATCTGAGGGAGCATCGCTGTTAGGTATCAGCCTTCTTACACATTAGTGCTTGCTAAGTCCCAGGTAGGTGATATTGTCAGCAATACTAATGCTGCATCACTTCCTAAGGTATCAACCCCCCATCCTCCCCAAGCTATAGACTTCTTTCTAATCCAAGGTATTTTATGACAGATTTGATGCAACACACATGCTGCCAAAAGACTCCTCCTTTAGGCAATATCTTAACTTCCTCCGGTGCTCGAGCACCAGCTTTACGTGGCAGTAATGAACACATTATAGGAATGAAGTAAATACTGAGAAAATATGCAGGGTCCATCCATATTAATTGCTGCTTAACAACCAGTTAATGAGCAATATGAAAGCTTTAACCCCAGAGCCATTTGTTAATGTGCATTGGAAATATTTACTCCCAAAAGTAAATTTAGGAGCATCAGCAAAAGTTAACTCCTGCTCAATTAATGCCGAATCACCAACATCCTGGCCTTTAATACACAATTAGCATGTGCACTAGTTCGAATGCACAGGGCAAATTAACCCTCGTGGCACAGACCTGTGCATTACTTCCACAGTATAGCACATCAACAAGGCCACCGATTGATGGTTTTCACAGAAAAATTTATGTAATCACAATATCCCATCCCCAAAGCACTGGTAAACATCTCAGAGCCCATGTAATAAAAGGAAAATGTGACTTATTCAGTCATTGTAAATAGGTGGGCCTGCAAATCCTCAGGAAGTTCTCGGGAATGGGTGGGGAACAGATGAAGAAAGGGATTTATTAGTCCAGGTGTATCTATAATATGTTATAAATCTTATGTCTGTGTGCTCTTCTTGTCTAAAAATCCTTACTTCCTGGTGTTACATTTGTGTCACACTTTGGGCTGGATTTTGTCAGCCCCGAGGAGGCGGGTATGGAGGTGGGACTGCCAGTAAAGGTGCAGAAAGTGGGGGCGGATGTCAAACCTGCCCCCAACCCACCTCCGTGCCCTCTTGCCAAGAGACGGGAAGCCGTTCTGCCCCAGGTCCCGTCTCCTTGAGGCGGGAAAGGGATTAAATCCTTTTAACTGCCTGTTAACAGGTAGTTAACAGGCAGAAAAAAGGATTAGTCCCATTTTACCTTTTCAGGTGAAGGCTTCCCGACCTCAGAGAACCCCGCCGGATTGGAGGAGTTGAGTAGGAGGTCTGCGGGGGTCGGAGGGGCCTGAAAGTAAGATGTAGAGGTGAGTGATGGGTGCAAGTGTGGAGTGGTAAGTATGTAAGGTGAGTGTTAAGTGTTAGAAAATGTTCACTTACCTTTGTTTCTGCCTACAGCCTTCAGCCGCTGTGGCTCCGGAGTCCTGACATCTCCATTGTAGATTTCACAGACTGGCTGTTGATCCTACAAACCAACAATCATCTGCTTTCTACAAAGTTGAAAGGTTTGATGAGTCCTGAAAACAAGGACTCATGAAACTACGCAGAATGTCAGTGTTTGACAGCTTCACAGAGCTGTCAAACGCTGACATTTCTTCTTTCAAGAAGTCTTGACAGATGGCATGTCAGATGTTGACGTGCTCTGTCAGTAACTTCCCCCTAATTGGCCTGCTGAGCCCGCAGGGCGGGCTTAACAGGTCAGTCAAGGGAAAATCCCGCTGCTTGGCCAGAACATGATGGAGGCGGGACTGAGACCCGACAAGCAGCAGTCCCGCCTCCAGCACGTCTCCATTCACAAAATCCAGCCCTAAGTGTCAAAATTTTCCATTATAAATTCATATGTCTACATTCATAATAGAAACTGCCTATGTAAACTTGTCACGCTGTAATTACATCCTTCCACCAGTGATGGCAGTGTAATGCCTACACTTTACATCTCTCAACTGCTCAGACTTTAATAAGCTAACTCCTATGCTCTGACCAACACTACTTCTACGCCTTCCAAATTGCTGTAAGTTTTACTATTTCTATCAATGAAGCTTAAGAAAGTTACATCAAGAGCTCCTAAAGATCTCCTTTTATGGTGTCAGCCTTAGCTCAGTAGTATCGCTCTCCCCTCTGAGTAAGAAGATTGTGGGTTCAAGCCCCACTTCAGACCTTCAGCACATAATCTCGGCTGGCACTTCAGTGAGGGAACACTGCACTGTCAGAGGTGTGTTTTTCGGGTGAAGCGTTAAACCTAGGCCTCCTCTGTCTGATCAGGTGGATGTAAAAAAATCCCATGGCGCTATTCAAAGAAGTGTAGGGGAGTTGTCCTGGCCAACATTTATCCTTCAATCGGCAGCACTAATTAGCAAATTATCTAGTCATTTATATCATTGATATTTGTGGGACCTTTCTTTGTGCAAAGTAGGTGTGGCGTTTCTCTACATGACAACAGTGACTACATTTCAAAAGCACTTAATTGGCTGTGAATTGTTTTGGGATGTCCTGAGGACATGAAAGATGCTATATAAATGCAAGTTCTTTCTTACTACAAAAAAAATGTATCTTTCACTCTGTAAATATCCTACCTTGAAAATAGTTACTAAACTTTTTACTTCTGTTGCAAATTATTTCTGTTTCTCTCGTTCTCGAAAGGTTCTCCTCTAGATTACACGCCATGTAGCAGTTGGGATCCTGGAAGCACTTGTATTCCCAGGTCTCTGCTAACGCCCCTCATGAGGTAACCGCTAAGAGGTGTGACGGAGGGGCTCGGAGTGGCTCACCTTACATGAAAGGACTGGGCCTTTGCTCCACATCTCTTCTTATTGGCATAGTTAATATTGGGTGTGAGCCTGCATTCTTTCACTCTGGAGAGCCTCTCTTGGGGTACCAGCATGCTGTGCCACCACACATCACCTCCAACCCTTTCACATGAACGGGAGTGTCTCCAGCAAAGATATATATGTGAAAGCCTGAAAAGCAGTCAGAAGGCGGAAGGTCGTCATGGAAACCATCAACGCTAATTGAACTGCTTGTTTTTCTAAAGAAAGAGTAGCTCTGAAGAGGAAATTATCTAATCAGAGATTATATCTCACTAAAATAATATACCAGAATGTGTAAAACGATTAGTGTTAAAACTGCTGGAGGTCTTATGCAATATTATGCTTAATATATCAGATCATCTTCGTCACTTCAAAATCAGCCCACAGTTTATTTTATGCAGTTAGTCTCATTTAGAAGTGTGACCCTCCAATAAGACATCAATGTACCTGTCCCATTACCATCTCCTCTTGCCTTGAATATCTCTTAATGCCTCTTTTCTCCTGCCTTCCATCCTATCACAGACCTTCCCTTTTGTTCTTTCATCCCCTCCCCCATTTCCCAGCCCCTAAACTTGCTTTAAAATCTGTTCCATTTCCTGCTTGTTTCCAGTTCTGACGAAAGGTCTTCGACCTGAAACGTTAACTCTGTTTCTCTCTCCACGGATGCTGCCTAGCTTGCTGAGTTTTTACAGCATTTTCTGTTGTTATTTAAGACATCAATGCTGTTTTTTATTTTTTAAATCCTCTTCTCCCTTCTTCCTCCTCCTCCCATAAAAGAATTGACTCCTCGCAAAGGTACAGTTCCACGGACAGTAGTCATACTCTGGTAATTCACCAAAGTGGCTATTATTTATGTGTTATAGGGTCAGGAGTGGGGCTGTTTGCTGGTAATTCCACATTGTTCAGCTCAATTTGCATCTCCTCCAATGACGAACCTGTCCGTGCCAGCCTATAGCAGGACCTGGATAACATCCAGGTTTGAGCTGACAAATGGCAGATAACATTCATGCCACATAAGTTCACATATAATGACCATCTTGAACAAAATGAAAGCTCGGCCATCTCCCCTGATCTTCAATGGCACTACCATCACTGAGTTCCCCACCATTAACAGCTTGGGAGTCACCATTGACCAGAAGCTTAACTGGACCACACATATCAACATGATGCCAACAAGAGCAGGGCAGATTCTGGATACCCAATGGAGCTCGCCGGTTTCTGGCCTGAGGAATTTCAGCTGGCTCCCACACTAAGCTGACCCGTAGCTAGATCCCTGGAAGTGGGACGAGCTGAAGTGGTGGGGGGGCAAGCCCAGACTGGCAGTGGCCTGCAGTACTTTTGTGGAGGCAGGAGGAGCACATAAAATGATAACGTTGAAAAAGTTTTGGCTCCATTGCTGGAGCCGGCAGCAGCAGTCGCTTTAAGGACATGGTGCACGCTCCACCCATGTGTCCCTTAAAATTACAATAGAGTTCCGAACTACGACATAGAACCTAATTTGCAAAATCAAGTGGCCTAGCGCCTGAAACAGGCAGGCATTCCGGCCGCCCACGAGAAAGCCCCTTACAAAATGGCGGCAGCCAGAGCTTCGGCTTTAACGGGACGGTAAGTCTACCGACCCCATTTTGAAGCCATTACTGCATGGTTAACGCTAATTGTGGCCAGTTAAAATCGTCCCAAATGATTCTAATGATTTATGGTAAAAAGAAAAAAACTGAGAATGCTGAAAATCTGAAAATGCTACAAATAACGGCAGGTTTGATGAAGGTGAACAGCTGAAACGTTTCTCTTTCAAAGGCTGGTCAACCTTAGTGCTTCCAACTACTGAAAGGTGCTACACCTTTCTGCCCACCCCAAGCTGATCGGAACTGGGGTTCCATCCAAGGGTATATTGACCCCAAAGTTAATGGCCCAGAAAGCAGTCACCTGATCTCCCAAAATTCCCTAGATTCTAGAACATAAAAAAATAGGATTAGGAATAGGTCACTTGGCCCCTCGAGCCTGCTCTGCCATTCAATAAGATCATGGCTGATCCTGGGCTCAAAGCCACTTCCCTGCCCGCTCCCCATAACCCTTCACTCCCTTATCTTGCAAAAATCTGTCTATCTCCACCTTAAATGTACTTAATGACCCAGCCTCCACAGCTCTCTGGGGCAGAAAATTCCACAGATTTATGACCCTCTGAGAGAAGGAATTCCTCCTTATCTCAGTTCTGAAAGGGCGAAGAACGGTCCCAGCAGATTGGAAGGTAGAAAATGTAACCCCGCTATTCAAGAAAGGAGGGAGAGAGTAAACAGGGAACTACAGGCCAGTTAGCCTGACATCAGTCATGGGAAAAATGTTGGAATCCATGATGAAGGAAGTGATAACAGGGCAGTTAGAAAATCATAAGATGATTAGGCAGAGTCAACACGGTTTAGGTGGGCAGAAAAGTGGCAAATGGAATTCAATCCGGAGAAGTGTGAGTTAATGCTTTTGGGGAGGGCTAACAAGGCAAGGGAATTGGTAGGATACTGAGAAATGGAGAGGAACAGAGGGACCTTGGAGTGCATGTCCACAGATCCCTGAAGATAGCAGGACAGGTCGATAAAGTGGTTAAGAAGCCATACGGGATACTTTCCTTTATTAGCCGAGGCATAGAATATAAGAGCAGAGAGGTTGTGCTAGAACTGTACAAAACACTAGTTAGGCCACAGCTAGAGTACTGCATACAGTTCTGGTCACCACATTAGAGGAAAGATGTGATTGCACGAGAGAGGGTACAGAGGAGATCACGAGGATGTTGCCTGGGCTGGGGAATTTTAGCTATGAGGAAGGATTGGATAGGCTGGGGTTGTTTTCTTTGGAACAGAGGAGGCTGAGGGGAGACTTAATTGAGGTGTATAAAATTATGAGGGGCCTAGATAGAGTGGATAGGAAGCACCTATTTCCCTTAGCAGAGAGGTCAATAACCAGGGGTATAGATTTAAAGTAATTGGTAGAAGGCGTTGAGGAGAACTTTATTTATCCAGAGAGTGGTGGGGGTCTGGAACTCACTACCTGAAAGGGTGGTAGAGGCAGAAACCCTCATCATGTTTAAAATGTACTTGGATGTGCACTTGAGGTGCCGTAAACTGCAAGGCTACGGACCAAGAGCTGGGAAGTGGGATTAGGCGGGACAGCTCTTTTTCAACCAACACGGACACGATGGGCCGTAAACTTCTATGATTCTGTTTTTATGAAAGGGAAATTGTGTTTAACAAATTTATTAGTTTTTTGAGGATGTAACTAGCAGGGTAGATAAAGGGGAACCAGTGAACGTAGTACATTTGGATTTCCAAAAGGCATTCGATAAGATGCCACATAAAAGGTTGCTATGCAGAATAAGGGCTCATGGGGTTGGAGCAGGTGGGCCTGCAAATCCTCGGGAATGGGTGGGGAACAGATGAAGAAAGGGATTTATTAGTCCAGGTGCATCTATAATATGTTATAAATCTTATGTCTGTGTGCTCTTCTTGTCTAAAAATCTATATTAGCATGGATAGAGGATTGGTTAATGGACAGAAAGCAGAGAGTAGGGATAAATGGGCCATTTTCTGGTTGGCAGGCTATAACTAGGGGGATGCTGCAAGGATCAGTGCTTGGGTCTCAGCTATTTACAATCTATATTAATGAATTAGATGAAGGGACCGAGCGTAATGTATTCAAGTCTGCTGACGATGCAAAGCTAGGTGGGAAAGTAAGCTGTGAGGACGACACAAAGAAAGAGTGAGAAACTGTTAAATGTTGGTGTTCAGAGAGATTTAGGTGTCCTAGTACAAGAAACACAGAAAGCTAGCATGAAGGTACAGCAAGCAATTAGGAAGGCAAATGGCATGTTGGCCTTTATTGCAAGAGGGTTGGAGTATAAGAGTAAGGAAGTCTTGCTACAAATGTACAGGTCTTTGGTGAGACCACACCTGGAGTACTGTGCACAGTTTTGGGCCTACAAACTCAGTTGCTTTGCGCTACCCATTAGTAACGGGGTGCAAAGCAACTAGCGCCCGGGTGGGGCGCTGCCAACGCCTCCCGTGAAATTCAGTGGGAGGTTAGCAGTGACGGTAACCGTTAGCACCCCACTGCACTGCGCCGCCTCGCCGTGCGCAGCGCCTTGCTCGCGCCCCGCCCCGATCTTTGGCAGTGCCCCCTGACTTACCGCCGGACGCTGTGTCCGACGGGGGTCAGGGGGGCCTACTTGCAGCCGGGGCGGCGCTAATTAAAGGCGAGGTGCCGGGCGGCCATTTTTGTTGCTGGCCGCCTGCCAGCACCTGCCTACGTTGCCATCCCCGGCCTCCTCTTCAGCCCCCCCCCCCCCCGCGGGGTGCCGGCTGCGCTCCGTGAGCCCGGCACTTCTCTTGAGTGCCGGGCTCTTTTGCCAGCACTCCGATCCCTGGTGGCCTAGCTGGGCCCTGGGTCGCACTGCGCAAGGCCCCTCCCCTTTAAAAAGGGAGGAAGGCCCTCCGCGCCGCGATATTCCCTCCCAGCTTCCAGTAGATCCCCACTTCCCTCTTGGGGCGGTACCAATGAATTTCGGCCACAGGGGCGCTAACTTTTTCGGGGTGCTAAATCCGGTGAAGTTACTGCCCCAAAGGGGGCGAGACTCAATTTTTCCCCCTTGGTCTCCTTACCTGAGAAAAGACATACATGTCTTAGAGGCAGTGCAACCAAGGTTCACTACATTGATCCCTGGGATGAGAGGGTTGTCCTATGAGGAGAGATTGAGTAGATTGGGCCTGTACTCTCTGGTGTTTAGAAGAATGAGAGGTGATCTCATTGAAACATATAAGATTCTTGAGGGGGATTGACAGGGTAGATGCTGAGAGGTTGGGCTAGATTTTCGGGGAGCCGCCAGGCGGGGTTTCAGGCGTGTTGGGGGGGGGGGGGAAATCCCGACTTTGGGGGTCCCGACACCATCCCGCCCAAAACCCCGCCTCACGTAAGTTTCAGGGGTGGCAGGGTACCTGCCCTGCACTGGGACCCGCCGAAACCAGGCGGGAAGGGATTCGTGCCAATTAATTGCCTGTTAACAGATAGTTAACAGGCAGTTTTTAGCCTAATCCCCATTTTGAGGGGTTTCGTGTGAGTTTCCCAACGGCTCCAAACCACGCCAGGTTAGAGCAGGCGGGCTGTCGGGTTGAAGGAGTTGGAGGGGTCGCGATGTCAGCGCTCTGGTGAGTGATGGGTGCATGAGTGTAAAGGTAAGTGTGTTTGGTGTGTCTAAAGTGTGTAAAGAACTTTTACTTACCTTTACTTACCTTAACAGCCTTTCTTCCTGTAGCCGTCGGGAGCGTGGCACTCAGCCAGAATTGAAAGCTGAACGTCTGCGATCTGTCAAAAGTGACAGCCTGCAGCTTTGAGTGCTGCTGAGATTTCTAAATGAGTCTGCGCAGAAGGACTCATCTTAGAAATCAGACTGTCAGTGTTTGACAGCTTCAAACAGCTGTAAAACACTGCTATTTCATCTGTCAGAAATCTTGACAGATGAAATTTCAGTCTGTGACATCACCTGTTGCCAGGTGGCCCTTAATTGGCCTGCTGAGCGGGCTCAACAAGGTCAATCAAGGGAAAATCGCGTGGATTGGCTGGACGTCGAAGTAGGCGGGTCAGAAACCCGAAAGGGGAAGTCCCGCCTTCTTCCCGACAGGTTCGACAAAATCGACCCCGTTGTTTCTCCTGGCATAGTCCCAGGATGAGGGGGTTGAGGACAAAGATCAGCCGTGATCTTATTGAATGGCGGAGCAGGCTCGAAGTAGGCCATGTGGCCTACTCCTGCTCCTAATTCTTCTGTACTTCTCATTGGCCCTACTCTGACTTTTTGAAGTAAACTCTTTCTAGAACCTTTTTACTTCCTACAACCAGCGCGACCAACCTCTACAAAATAGCTTAGCATAAAACAGCTGTCATTTGCGTTCTGATTTCATGCAGGCAATCACATTGCAACACTACTTAAGCTTGTGCATATGGTGCATTTCTATTGCTCTAACGAGCAGCTGAAAGTCCCTACCGTGTAGAAAAATCAGCCCAGTGATTTGAACAAAGCCTCTGCCTTTCTGTGGGTAATGAGAGAAACAGCTAGTTTTCTGTCAATGGTAATGGACACGAGGTATTTGCTGTTTAGGGGCTTGGTGACTGAAAGGCTTGGCATGCTGTTAGTCAGTGAGTAGCTGCTTCTCAGATCCATGTCATCCATGTCCCACTGTGTCTTCCATGAAATTAAGTTAATTGTAATGAGTAAGCTCAGTTCCATTCTCGCACACTGGATTGAAACTGGTTGATATCATCCTAATGTTTGGCATGTTTATCTGAAAAGGTGGTCAGTAATCCCTTAAAATAACCATGTTTATTAAAAGAAAATTTACATTCCTCAAGGGGAGGGAGCCAGAATCAGACTAAAACTCCCTCTCTGCCCCCTGCAACACACCTCAGCCCGAACCTCAGAAGAACGCTTCTATTGCCCCAGTGCGACTTATTTTCCATTTCCCACACCAGCCAGTGTGTGGCCTTTGCTCGGGGTGCCAGCGCTGGTTGGACATGTTCCTGGAGGTTCCATTGCATGGTCTCCCACCTTCAACCATCTTTTTCTCCCCATCGTCAATATTTTTACAACTAATAAACAAAGGTGTTTAAAGAAAATGAAAAAAAAAACACATTATTTTTAAAAAAATATAAAAGCAGAAAATGCTGGAAAACAGTCAGCAGGTCAAGCAGCACCTATGGAGAGAGAAACAGAGTTAACGGCCGGAAACTTGCCTACCCGGGCCGGTCCAGTGCGGCTGGTGTCCGTGGCAGGTCGCAACCCCACTGCTGGCTCCATCCCGCTGTTGAAAGTGAACTTACTTTAATGGGGCCCATTAAGCCCACCCAACGCATTACCCGCCGGCCCAATGAGATGGAGCGGGTCTGGTGATGTCATTCATGATGCGTTTTCAGCCGGGATCCTTAAAGAGACCATGGCCACATTACATTTGAAGTTTAATCTAACATAGTGTTGTCAGTGCACTGCAGCATTGGAGTGCTGCAAACACTGGCAATGACTGCACAGAGGCAGAGGGCTGCACCCAGGTTCTCCGATGACTCCCTCCATATGCTTAAGGAGGGAGTCAGTGCACGCAAGGAGGTCCTCTTCCCTTCCCATGAGCAGAAGCGACCTCCCCAGGAGACCAAGACAGCTTGGTTGCAGATTGCAGAGGAGGTCACAAGCAGGAATGTGGTCAGGAGGACCTGGGTGCAGTGCCGCAAACATTTCAATTATCTCATTAGATCAGGAAACGTTAGTACAAAGCCACACTCAACCTCATCCTGCTGTGCCTCTCATCACATCCCCATCACTCGGCCTTCCCTACCCTACTCCTGCACATCATTACACCAACTTACCTTGCACCTCCACCCATCCCTCTCTCTCTAGCTACATTATCACACTCACCCTTATCCTAGTGCAATCATACCAACTAACAACACACAAGAGTAGCCACTTGGGTATTTTATCCAATGTTTATGTAAAATTTCTGTTAATGTTGTGTCAAACATAAAAATCTTTATTTTCAACACTTTCTGGTCTTGGACAGATTTGTGTGCACCTTTGGAAGTGGCTTAGTGAGTTGTAGTGAATGGTGAGACATAACGGTACCTCCCGCAATGGTGATGAGTGTGAAAGGAATGGCTTGAACATTGCAGGGATGCTTTATGGTGTTGGTCTGGGGTGGTGCAAACCTGGCGCATCATGTGGCAGCCATATGGGTGTACAGCATAAAGTTAACTAAATCTGGCCATGATGAAGCCATCCCTGACCTCCCAGGCTGCAATGTGTTCGGGTGCTGATGCCCTCTGTCCTGTGCAGCAACAGGTGGTTGTGGAGAAGGTTGGTGGTGGTGTTGTTGATGCTGTGGTGTGCCTGGTGCTGCTGGTGTTGGGGCTCATCGTGGTCGGATTCTGAGGACCAAGGTGAGACAGTATAAACGGCACCCATACTGATGGAATAGATGGCATCTGAAGTACAGATGACAGAAGCATTCTGTTGATGGTGAGAGAGTTCTTCCAATGAGGTGACACTGAATGGAGACTTTGCTGGAAAGACTTACAGCCTGCAGAATCTGCACTAGAAATGGACTGAGCAACAGCTTTTGCCTGAGGAAAGTGATCATCTGTCAGGTGGGAGCTTTCACTGAACATTTGGGGGGGGGGAAATTCAGTATCGCCCCGTTTGGGGCGCCATTATCGGCCGTGCGCAAAGTTTAGCGCCTGGCGCTAATTATTGCCTCCGACAGCAAATTTGGCTTTTATCGCCCCTGGAGGTGATTGGAGTGCTAAATCAGGCGCTTCACACCTGTCTTAAGGCACAAAGGCCGAGGAGCGAGGCGCTACCTCAGAGCGCTGGCGAAGCAAGGAAGGGCAAATCAACATGAACCTGCAAAGTGCTGCTCAGTACTCAAAACTCCTTCACACAGCGTTGAATCTCTCCAGAAGTCTCTCTCTCAGAATGCGTGGTGCAAAAATGTCACCGACAAAGAAAGGCAGGAAGCGGTCGCCTTTAAATAGCGCTCCCCCAGTCCCTTTCTGACAGCAAAACGCTCCCCTCAACCTGTCGTTGCTAGCGGCAGGTGGTAAGGCAGGGGGCGCCACTCAATATCCGGTCCGGGGCGTTGCGCACTCGACTGACGTCACGATGTGCCGGCGCAGGAGATCTTGGCGGTAGTGTTTAGCGCTGCCGCAAAATGTCTAGTTAATTTCATGAGCGGCGCAAACATCGCCACGCCCTGGCGCTAGTTGCTTTGTGCCCCAATTGGCGCGCTCTTAAGGCGCTAACGGGAGGCGCAAACAACTGAATTTTTCCCCCTTGATGCTGTCAAGTAATCAGCTGGAGCAATGGCCACGGAACTCCTGCCTCAGGTTGACCGACGTGCTTCCCGAGTGGCGTGAATCCCGTGGCTATGCAGGGAAATTTTAAAAATAAGTGAAAAAAAGGCTCTTAATTGCCTGTAAACTACCTGATAATCATCTCAATTGGGTCCCCTGCCACTGTCAAAAGTAACAACTTTCCCACCCAACCTGCCACCGATCGCGCCCGCAGTTTTTAAATTAAAAAAATATATTTTTAATGTCCCAATGATTTTCCTCCCGGATTGCTTGCAGTAGGGTCCAGGACATCAATCTTTAATTCTTTGAGACTCCAGGACAATTCTGGAGGGTCTACAAACCGAGATCTCTATGAGCCAAATAGTGCTAAATTAGGGATTGTTTTGAGCTGTAGGCCCAGGTGAAAGGTCAGGTGAGACAGCTGGCGGTTAATGACAGTTATTACAAGGGACGCAGCTGGAAAAATGTGGTTGCTTTGCGCCTCCCGTTAGCACCCCGAAATTCAGCGGGAGGTTAGCGGCGGCGGTAGCCGGTAGCGCCCCGCAAAGTTATCGCCCCAAAGGGGGCGCGAGCCAAATTTCCCCCCTCAGAATCTAAGATCAGTAAACTGCTTGTTAAACAGCTTAAAATGCACATTTTTTTCCCCTAAACAGCAGCCACCAGTTGAAATGCTTACATAAATTATTTTTTAAATATTTCGATTGCGACGTCCCCAAACCCTGGAGAAATTTGCTGCAGAATCTGCATTCTCACAGAGCTGAAGTTGGCCCTCAGATGCTGCAGGGTTCTAGGGTACCAGGATATAATTATTCAGTATTATTAGAAAGAAATGATTTATTACAAGGGAAATAACTGCTTTATATGGTGGAACGGATCTGTCACTGATATGTGTTTGCAGCAGTAACCATAGCTCACCCAGGGATTGTGTACAAGGTAGAAGTGGCCCATTATGAAAATCAGTTAGGAAGCTGCTCTTTGAAAAGAAAACAATGGGGCCAATTTTGACGTGACTCCTTTCGTCGGGCGAGCAACTGGCAAAGTGAGCCCACTTCCCGTCCGATGAAAGCCGTCAGAGGCCCAAACCACTTTGATGGTCGGGCCTCATTACTGGATTAATTGCCCGAGCATTCCGAGCAGCTTGCCGATCAGGGGGACGGGAAATCCGGCAGCTCCTCTGCTGCCCGAGATGGTCAAGTTGAGTTTTAAGGGCGGGGGGGGCAATCCTGGGCAAGGCTTTAATGCGCTTCCTGGCCACAAAACTATCACATAGAAAAAAACCTACCCGCTCCATTTTTGGAGTGGCCTGCAGCGTCCAGTAATAATAGCATTTGAAAATTGCGTCGGGATCCTCTTGATATTATAGGACCACCAATTCTGGCAAGAGTCTGGGCCGCCTATCTGAAGGCCCCCAATTAAAATGGCACCTGGCAGAACAACGGTGTGAACAGGGCGGTAATTTCCGCACTGCAATTTTGAATATGCTACAGTCCCATTCCCGCTCGATATTGGGGATGAGAAATGGGGGCAATATTTGCAAGCACTGCTGCAATCCCCACCATAGAACCTCAACTTTAGGACTGACACCAGGAGGTTTTTCTTAACGCAGAGAGTGATCAACACTTTCATTTAAGAAACACCTAGCCGTAGCATTGGGGGAGGGGGGGGGCGGATGAGTGTAGGATTAAGATGGGCTGAATGGCCTTCCTCATCCGCAAGAATCTTGTGAACATAGGAATGTATAGGACCAGGAAAGACCATTGTGGTCCACCTGGCTAATGCCAATAGCTTGGCTTCTGAAGAAAGGAAATGTCTGTTCTTCCAACTGTAAAAAAATACTTTGCCAACTCCAGAAAATTGATAAACCAACAGCTATAATGTCGCGCTACTTATTGTAGGCATTCACTGGGAGCTGTGTGATATACGGGGGGGCCAAATACATGTCATATTTTTATGTGGTCCTGCTGTCAGTGAAGGAGCTATGAAAATTAATGCAATTCAATTTCCGTTTAAAATGTATTCTGTTAACAATTTAAATTTTCAGAAAATGTTGCAGTTACAGTTAAAAATGAGAATTATTGCTGTGGATGAAAAAGCAAAGCAGATAAATAATAAGGTAAAATACAGCTGGAATAATATTCGAGCAGTACAGAAACTATGGGGTTAATTTTAACTCCCATCGGGTAGGTTGGGCTTGGGTGTGATGTCAAACTTTTAAAAATCTCAAACCCACCTCCAACCCACCCACTTTCGGGTTTAACGGAGGCGGGAGAGAGGACGGGCAGCCAGGGGGCGGGTTAGCCATTTAAATATTAGAATGAGGCTCAGAGCCTCACAGTTAACCTGCTTTGCAGGTTTAACCCCAGCCGGCCAGGATTCCCAGGCCTCGGGAAGCCCGGCAGCTCAAGGGAGGCGAGGACAGCTCCGGAGAGAAGCATTTACAGCACTGCCTGTGGGCCAGGAGGAGCAGGAGTGCTTCCCCCCGCCCCCGGCCCCGCAGGCTTACCTTCTTCCCTTGGATTGGAACTCCCCCTCCCCCACCAATCAGACCCCCCCTCCCCCATCAAAAGACCCCCCAGGGGTCAGGGATCGGACCCTCCCCACGCTGCCAGTAGCCAGTAGAGTCAAAACTCCACAGCATGCAGGAAGACCCGAACTTCCTGTCCGAAACTCTGCCCCCCCACCCCCCCCCACCGCCTGCACAACCCACCCTTGTCAATATCGGGGCCTATGATTTTACGAAGGCCTGTTAGCTATCACCCATCCAGCTATTATTAAAAGAACCAATGTAAAATTGAATGCTAGGTCTGGTGAAGCAAGCTACCAGAAGAATAAGAGAGAGATTATATCAACTTTGCCAAAGTATTTCAATGTACAGGAAACTCTCTTTTTACAAGCACCTAAGTAACCGGAAATCTCTCTTAACCGGCAAAATTCAGGAGTAGGTTCAGGTAAGTTTTACTTCATTTTAGTGGCCGTGTAACCGGGGTTCCTGGATCTGTGGCCGTGTAACCGGGGTTCCTGCACCTGTTGCCATGCAACAGGGACGCCTGGATCTGTGGCCATGTACGGGGCTCTCGTACCTTAGTAAGTATACCTCTCTGTAATCCGGACTTTTTGATCAACCGGCACCATGCCAGTCCTGTCGGTGCCGGATAAAAAAGAGTTTCCTGTACTTGCAATATACAGGCAGGAAGTCACCTTTTACAGGCACAGTAAGTTGTGTAGATGGGAGCAGAATGTTACACAGGGTTAAATTATGAGGACAGGTTGCGTAAACTTGGCTTGTATTCTCTTGAGTTTAGAAGATCAAAGGGTGATCCAATCGAGGTATTAAAAATAATAAAGGGATTCAATAGGGTAGATACGGAGAAACTATTTCCTCTGGTGGGGGAATCCAGAGGAAGAGGGTATAATCTTCAAATTAGAGCTAGGCCGTTTAGGAGTGAAATCAGGAAACACTTTTTCACACAAAGGGTAGAGGAAATCTAGAACCTGTTCCCCCAAAATGCTGGGTCAATCGAAATTTTCAAGACTGAAATGAATAGATTTTTGTTAGGTAAGGCAATCAAGGAGCAGGGAGCAAAAACAGGTAAATGGAGTTGAGGTGCAGATCAGTCATGATTTAAATGAATTGTAAGAACAGACTCAAGGGACTAAATGGCTCCTGTTCATGTTTTATTTATTCTCATTGATTTTACTCCCCTGTTTAAGTCCTTATCCCTGTGTCATTCGTTTCCTGAAAGCAGCAAAATGTGACCCATTTCCAGGCTCCTGCAATGCAACTCCATTACTACAGATCTATTAGTGGCTCCCTCATCTTTCCCTCCCTGTGGAAATTGAGCGTCTGCCCCCATAGCACAACCTCGGCAATCGGAGGAGATCGCCTCTGTTCCCCACTTCTAACAAAAATCATAAAAACGTTCTAGAAGGTGTTTACAATTTTGCTAGAAATAATGGTCGAAGGAGATCACACTGCTGTGTTTGTGATGTTATTAACACATAGCAGAAACTAGAGGCAATCTCCTCCTCATATTGGGAATTGTTTTAGTTCAACTGCATCCCCTGACCCACAGCGCAAGTTTAATTGTTTCTCTCTTGCCAGACTGCCATTTCACGTGAGCCTGTACAACCTACTGGTATCGCTGTGGGAGATTGTCAGTGAGTGTGTAAAACACAAAGAATAGTGCCTAATATAGCTGGGACCAGCAGTGGTCTGTTCCGGTCCTGTACACTCCTATGTAATATGGGTGATCATGAGCTGCGAATCATTTTGTAAACCTACACCAAAGACATTTGCTGTTGTGCTGACAGAGGAGTGATGACTAAGTATGATTCCGTGACTGTATGTAAGAAGATTTTAAAACTAAGTATGTGCAAATTATGAGTAATGGGAAGTGCTTACTGTTGGAGTTACCTTCTCCTCTAATCATGAATCCAGTGATTTTTTTTCTTCTGTGAACAGATTGTGGAGTTGTATCATTGAACCTCTAACTTCCGTTAGGGACAAAATAAATTACTTGCCTCGGGGTGAAATTTGAAATGGGAAAGAACAGCTGATCTTAGTTGGATCAGCTAGTTACATTGTGTACAGTACTATCCACATATATACCACCAGATTGTATAAAGAGACTGCACTAGCTGCCAACTTTATGGCGTTCCTTTCTAGCGCAGATACAGCTATTGCCTCAAATCCATAAACTTTCCATGATAGGTTTATGGAACCTGGGAAACCTAATAATTATTAACGAGAAATGTTTATATTTCAATGTAATGGTCCTTCTTTGCATTATAAAAGCAGCCTGGAAAATCCCCTTCATTATTATGCTTTGATCTTCCTCATGCTGCAGGACGGTCGATAATTCATTTATGCAGGGCTGGAGACATGGTGCTGGTCCCGCCGTCCAAATCAGGAGAAAATAAATACAAAAAGGAAGGTCCTAACAAACAGAGTGTACGGTTTGAGCAGAGAACATAGGGCAGACCTGGTGTATTGTGCCTATTGTGTGGCCAGCTTCCTCCCGGAACCACGATAGGGTTTCCCTTGTCCTCACCTTTCACCCCACCAGCCATCACATTCAACGGATCATCTTCCGCCATTTCCGCCACCTCCAGCGTGATCACACCACCAAACACATCTTCCCCTCACCTCCCCTTTCAGCATTCCGAAGAGACCGCTCCCTCTGCGACACCCTGGTCCATTCCTCAATCACCTATAACAGCCCTGTCCCTTCGCCCGGCACCTTCCCGTGTAAGCGCAGGAGATGCAACATTCTCCCTGTGTCTGCGTGGGTTTCCTCCAGGTGCTCCGGTTTCCTCCCACAGTCCAAAGATGTGCAGGTTAGGTTGATTTGGCTATGATAAATTGACCCTTAGTGTTAGGGGATTAAATACGTGGGGTTACGGGGATAGGGTGGGATATGTGTCGGTGCAGGCTCGATGGGCCGAAATGGCCTCTATCTGCACTGTGGGGATTCTGTGATTCTGTGAACACCTGCCCTTTTACCTCCTCCCTTCTCACTGTCCAGGGCCCAAAACACCCCTTCCAGGTGAAACAGCGATTTACTTGTACTTCTTGCAATTTAGTATACTGTATTCGCTGCTCACGATGCGGTCTCCTCTAAATTGGGGAGACCAAACGAAGATTGGGCGACCGCTTTGTGGAACACCTCCGTTCAGTGCAAAAGGTTGACCCTGAGCTTCCGGTCGCTTGTCACTTTAATTCTCCGCTTCACTCCCACTCTGATCTCTCTGTCCTCGGCCTATTATATTAACACAGAAACATAGAAGATAGGAGCAGGAGTAGGCCATTCGGCCCCTCGAGCCTGCTCCACCATTCAATGAGATCATGGCTGATCATCCAAATTCAGTACCCTGTCCCTGCCTTCTCCCCATATCCCTTGATCCCTTTAGCCTTAAGAAATATATCTAACTCCTTCTTGAATATATTTAATGAATTGGCCTCCACTGCCTTCTGTGGTAGAGAATTCCACAAGTTCACCACTCTCTGGGTGAAGAAATTCCTCCTCATCTCTGTCCTAAATGGCTTACCCCTTATCCTTAGACTGTGACCCCTGGTTCTGGACTCCCCGGCCATGGGGAACATCCTTTCTGCATCTAGTCTGTCTAGTCCTGTTAGAATTTTATAAGTTTCAATGAGATCCCCTCTCATTCTTCTAAACTCCAGCGAGTATAAGCCCAATCGACCCAATCTCTCCTCATACGTCATTCCTGCCATCCCAGGTATCAGTCTGGTGAATCTTCGCTGCATCTTCCATGGCAAGAAGATCCTTCCTCAGATAAGGCAACCAAAACTGCACACAATACTCAAGGTATGGTCTCACCAAGGCCCTGTACAACTGCAGCAAGACATCCTTGTTCCTGTACTCGAACCCTCTCGCTACGAAGGCCAACATATCATTTGCCTTCTTAACCGCCTGCTGCACCTGCATGCTTACCTTCAGCGACTGGTGCACAGGGACACACAGGTCTCATTGCACTTCCCCTTCTCCCAATCTATTGCCATTCAGATAATAATCTGCCTTCCTGTTTTTGCCACCAAAGTGGATAACCAAATTGTCCCAATGAAGCTAAATGTAAGCTCGAGGAACAGCACCTCATCTTTCGATTAGGCACTTTACAGCCTTCTGGACTCAACATTGAGTTCAACAATTTCAAACTATAACCCCTGCCCCCATTTTTCATGCTGTCTGATTTTGCCATTCCCATTTGCAGCATTTTATCTTTCCTGCCTCTTACATAAGCACAGTATGTTCCTTCAATTCCTTCCTCCCCTCCCCCCACTGTCTCTGCACCTGCTTAATCTTCTTCTTCTTAGGCAGTCCCTCAGAACCAAGGATGACTTGCTTCCACATTAAAAATGAGTTTTCAGGTGACTGATGAGTCCAATGCGGGACCTACAGTCTCTGTCACAGGTGGGGCAGACGGTGGTTGAAGGGGTGGGTGGGTGAGGTGCTCGGGTTGACGTGCGCTTCTTCTGCTGTTTGCGCTTGCTCCCGGCGAAGAGACTCGAGGTGTTCGGCGCCTTCCCGGATGCTTCTCCTCCACTTTGTGCGGTCTTGGGCCAGGCATTCCCAGGTGTCGGTGGGGATGTTACACTTTTTCAAGGAGGCTTTGAGGGTGTCCTTGAAGCGTTTCCTCTGCCCATCTGGGGCTCTCTTGCCGTGCCGGAGCTCTGAGTAGAGCACTTGTTTTGGGAGTCTCTTATCGGGCATGCGGACAATGTGACCCGTCCATCGGAGCTGATTGAGCGTGGTCAAAGCTTCGATGCTGGGGATGTTGGCCTGAGCAAGAACACTGACGTTGGTGCACCTATCCTGCCACTGGATTTGCAGGATCTTGCGGAGGCAGCGTTGGTGGTACCTCTCCAGTGCTTTGAGGTGCCTGCTGTACATGATCCATGTCTCTGAGACATACAGCAGGGCGGGTATCACTGCTGCTCTGTAGACCATGAGCTTAGTGCCAGGTTTGAGGTCCTGGTCTTCAAACACTCTCTTCTTCAGGCGACTGAAGGCTGCACTGGCACACTGAAGGCGGTGTTGGACTTCGTCGTCGACGCCTGCCCTTGTTGACAGTAGGATCCCAAGGTATGGAAAGTGGTCCACGTTGTCCAAGGCCTTGTCGTGGAGTTTGATAATCGGGGGGCAGTACTGTGTGGCGGGGGCAGGTTGGTAGAGGACCTTTGTCTTACGGATGTTTAGTGTAAGGCCCATGCTCTTGTACGCTTCGGTGAAGGTGTTGCTTAATATGTTACATCTCCAGCTTTTTCCAGTTCTGATGAAGGGTCCCAGACCCGAAACGTTAACTCTGTTTCTCTCTCCACGGATGCTGCCTGGCCTGCTGAGTGTTTCCAGCATTTTCTGTTGTTATTTCAGATTTCCAGCATCCGCAGTATTTTGCTATTGTTCTTAGAAAGGTTGTTCAGGTAGCCAGAACAAAAATAGTTCCCACCCCCCTCTGATCGGAACCAGTTGTAGATTGTGTGCTATCATATTCTGAGGTTTGTTTGAATGGGTAAGTGAATGCCATTCTCCCTCGTTAGCATTTGCCAATGGGAACCAAACATTAGGATAATACAAAGGACACAGAAGGTGATTGGACTGGGATAGAGATGACCCAGCTGAAGCTGATACGTTTCCATGTTAGTTACGCTGACAGTCTGCGACCATTTAAGCTTTATGATGGAAACGTTTGCGTAATCACATTATGGCATCTGAGCGTGCGTTTAGTGTCAAAACATTTGTACCAACTATAGCTGATTACCGAGGAGCTTATCAACACTGACCCAGGCTGCTGTAGCATAAACTATGACCCAGGTTACTCAGACCAAGTTTTCTGACGGTGTTTTCAATACAGTCTGTGGAATTTCAATGTGTTTGCTTTTACTGTATATTGATTCACAAGCTTGTTGACATGGCATTCAAATGAGAGAGCCTTATAAAGTGTTACTGCCAGGTATGTGGTGCAATTTGTTTATAGATTTGAACTGGTTGCCACTGACGGTAATAATTCTGCATCAATGCAAGAGCCTGGCAGTAACTATGGATGTGACAGTTTTCATTGCACTAGATGATACATAATTATTTTTTATTTATAGATCTCCATTGATGAGCATTGAACCAAATTCTGATCCATACTAATAAAATTGGAGCCAATTTAAGGTAAACTGGGTCCTGATTTATGCTACAGCAGCCCGGGTCTGTATTGATAAGCTCCTTAGTAATCAGCTGCAGATTTTGTAGTTCCAATCTATAAAAAGGGGGATAAGGCAAATCCAAGTAACAATAGGCCCATTAGTTTGACATCAGTAATAGGAAAGAAGCTTGAGGGAATTATGACTACTGAGACAGAGAAGGACATATCAGGGACGCCCAACATGGCTTCTGATAAAGAAGATCCTATATTACCAATTTGACTGTATTTTTTGAGGAAGTTACCAGGATAAGGTACCACCTAAGAGGCTTCTCTACAAGATTGAAGTTTCTGGAATTAGTGGCAATCTACTGTGCTAGATTGAGAACTGGATGAAAGCACGTAGACAGAAAATAGCCGTAAATGGATTTGGATCTGCTTGGAGACCGGTCACCGGTGGTGTCCCACAGGGATCGGTGTTAAGACTGTTGCTATTTTATTAATGATCTAGATGTAGGTGTTGGAGGAATGAGCTGCAAGTTTGCAGACGATGCCACGATATGTGCGAGAGTCAGGAGCGTAGAGGATGCTCAACTACTACAAGCAGACCTAGATGCGCTGGGGGATTGGGCCCATGACTGGCAAATTCTGTTTAACTTAGAAAAATGCAGTATCATGCATGTGGACAGGGCAAATGCTCAACATCCATATGCTCCTCAGAGAAAAGAACTAAAGCCGGTGGTGAAAAAAAGAGATCTGGTTGTTCTAGTGTGTCTGTCTCTAAAAGTTCATGACCAGTGTCATGAAGCTATAGCTAGGACGAGCAGGGTGTTAGGGTGTATTTACGGAACAATACACTACAAAACAAAGCATACTGTTTTGTCCTTGTACAAGTTCTTGGTTCGGCCTCATTGTACTTCATTGGCTGTAAAGCGTTTTGGGAGGTTCTGAGATCGTGAAAGGCGCTATATAAATGCAAGTCTTTCTTTTTTTCTCACTTAGAATACTGTGTCCAGTTTTGGTCTCCTCATATGGTGGGTGATATTGAGGCTTTGCAAAGAGTGCAGAGGAGGGACACAAGATTAATTCCCAGTTTAAAGCATCTTAGTTACCCAGGTAGGCTCAAAGAGCTGGGTCTCTTCACTTTAGAGAAGCAAAGGCTATGGGGTAATTTGATCGAGGTTTATAAAATGATAAAGAGGTTAGATTTTGTTTTATGTTGACAAATTGTTTCGACTAAATAGGACAGGGAGGACCAGGAGTCGAGTTCTCAAAAGCAAAATACTGCAGATGCTGGAAATCTGAAATAAAAACAGTAAGTGCTGTAAATACACAGCAGGTCAGGCAGCATCTGTGGAGAGAGAAACAGAGTTAACGTTTCAGGTCGATGACCTTTCGAACGATCTGACGAAAGGTCATCGAGTTCTGACAAAAGGTTATCGACCTGATCCGTTAACTCTGTTTCTCTTTCCACAAATGTTGCCTGACCTGTCAGGTTCTCGAGTTATGTAAGGGCGGAACTAGGTTTGACATTAAGAGGTACTTCTTTTCCTAGTGAATGGTTGACCTGTGGAATAGGCTGCGGCTCGTGCGGAGATCGTAGATTCGCTGAATTCCTTCAAGTGGGAGCTGGCTCTGTTTCTGGCTGGGGCGGGGATCACTTTGTACTCCTAGGCCGCGATTTTTCTTATCGATGCGGCTTGGGGGCGGGACAGCTGCCTTCCGGGTTCCAGTCCCGCCCCCAACGACATCAGATGCACAGACGCGATTTTGCGTCAATTGGCCTTGTTAAGCCCGCCCTGCGGGCTTGCCGGCCAATTAAGAGGAAGACTCACTCAGACACAACACAGCAGCAGCAACATTTAATTTCTGATCGAACATTACATGCCCTTTTAGCATGGCAGAGTCTCGTCACAGTGCTGCCTACAGGCATAACTGGTACTGCAGGTAGATGTTGACACTTTTATCATTTTTCTCCCCCATAGGGGGGGCTTGGCATAGGAATTTTCACTGCATTTTGAAATGGAATGTTGTGCCCCACACTGCAATTTTAATATATATAATAGATATAAAATAAAATTACCTCAGTGAGTAGCTGAGCCATATAGACCAGGAAGATTCCTGGTTCAATCCCAGCTAGTGAACTGATCTGAGCTGTGGTTGTAATGTATTATCACATGGTTTGTCGCATGGTTTGGTATGAGCATGCTCAGTTCACTCTGGCCTAGTAAAGCAAGCACACGGACTAGCAACTCATCGTGTCTCTGTCCTTCATTTATTCTACCTACATATATTACATTTTTGGCGACGAGAATGGGATCCCAAAGCCATTTTTAGGGATCATGGAAGGACACGGTGGTCAACTTGCGAGTGGAAAAGTTTAAGGTGAATTTGTGACACCTAAACTGAATTTTTTGTGATGTTTTACTGTTAATGCTGATGCAGAAGTGTCTGTGCTTCGCCTTCGCGTCTATGTATACACAGCAACAGCGGTGTTGATTCTCACAGGTACACAGCTAACGTGCTGAGTCACTGTTCCATGGGATCGGGACAATCATGGCCGCGCCGACGGGATTCATCAGAAGCCTCGGCATGTATGACCGAGCTCGCAAACCATTCCGTTCTTACATTGGGTGGATGGAGATTTTTTTAAGGCCCATTATTGAGACCAAAGGTGCAGATGAGAATGTTCAAGCTCAAAATAAAGTAATTCGTGAACGTAAAAAAGCAATTTTTCTAATGGAGATCAGGCCCGATGTCTACAAATCATTGACAAACCAGGGAAAGCAAAGGATGTGTCATTTGAAGACATTGTCACGAAACCCAAAGCCATTAGAAATAGCAGAGAGTTATAAGTTTGGTACCAAAAACCAAAAACAAAGTGAAACCATCAGTGAGTACATTGTAGCTCTTAAAAACCTGTCTTTGCATTGTAACTTTGGCACGTTTTTGGATCATGCGTTGCGAGATAAGTTTTGTATGACTGGTGGATGAGCGCACACATTCCAAATGACTGAACACTCCGAACCTAACGTTTGACATAGCATGCAAAAGTGCCCTATCTATGGAGATGGCATCTAAGAATGCTAGGGAGCTCCGTCCAACTCAAGTGACTAGTGCAGCTGAGGTCTACAGTCACAAAGCCACCGCCAAACCTAAAGTTGTGAGACCGAGTCAAAAGCATGTCGGTGAGAGCAATTCAGTGAATTGTTATCGCTGCAAAGGAAATCACTCACCACAGTCCTGCCAATACAGAAATGCAAAGTGTTTTCACTGCCAGAAGCAAGTCCATATTTCAACAGCTTGCAGAGCTAGATCTGAAGCAGGAAGTAAAAACCATTCTAGTAGCAATGCAAAGTGAGGAGTTCACAATATTGAAGTGAACACACCTGATATTGAAAAACTAGGCATCTACAGTATCTATGCCACTAGTGGCAACGCTAGCAGTCATGAGAAAGACTTCCATACAAAACTTTTGATCAATGACCAATATATTGATATGTGTATTGACACAATGGCAGACTGCTCTATCATGAGTAAGGAAACATATGAGAGTAAGTTTAATCAAATACCACTTACAAAGAGTACCATAGAGTTAAAAACCTACTCCGGAGAAATCCTAGAGACATGTGGACAAATGGAATGTATAGTTCAGCACAATGGCCAGTCAGTAAAGCTGCCTATTATTGTAGCGAGCTACAACAGGCCAACCCTCATGGGCAAAGACTGGTTGAGAAAGTTAAAACTAGACTGGAAAAACATCTTCAGTGTCGACAACTCGACACAATGCTGAACAAGTATAAAAGCATGTTCTCAGACAGTTATGAGGGCATCACTGGATATGACACGCATATCCGCATCAAGTCCAACGCGAAGCCTGTCTATTGTAAGGCAAGGCCGGTCCCCTATGCATTGAAGAGTCAGGTGGAGGAAGAGCTAGCAAAGCTGAGAGAGAATGGAGAGAACATTGCAAGATTTGCATGCAGCACTCTCAGGGTCAAAGGTTTTCTCCAAGCTTGATCTGTTGCACGCTTACGCTGAATGTTGACAAATAGATTCAACAGTATCTCACTATCAACACACACAAGGGACTGTACTCATACACCAAGCTGCCATATGGTGTAAAGTCCTCCCCCAAAATCTTAGAGGCTACGATGGATAAGATTTTGCAAGGAATTCCAAATTGCTTATGCAATCAAGACGATGTGCTGATCGCAACAAGCAGTGAGGAAGAAAATCTAAAAGTGTTAGATTTAGTGCTTCAAAGGTTGAATTCCCACAATGTCAAATTGAAAAGGAGCAAATGTGCTTTTGTGCAGCCCGGTGTACCTTGGTCTGAAAGATGATGCAAATGGCTTGCAATCAGTTAAGGAAAATGTCGATGTTGTCATCAATGCACCAAAGCCACAGAATGTGTCTGAGTTAAGATCTTTCCTTGGAGTGGTCCAGTACTACGCACATTTCTTACCTGAGTTAGCGACCATGTTAGCTCCATTGCACGAGCTCCTCAAGAAGGATGTCCAGTGGAAGTGGACAAAAGCGCAACAGGAAGCTTACGACGCTTGTAAGAGAAGTCTCTCTAGCGATCCTCTACTTGTGCACTACGACACAGAGCGTGAGCTTAAGTTAGCGTGTGGTGCTTCTAACTATGGTGTGAGAACTGTCATAAACCACGTAACGGATGACGGCCAAGAGAAAACAATCACGTTCGCATCACGAAACCTCACAAAGAGCGAAAGAAACTACGCGCAAATTGAAAGGGAAGCACTTGCTATAGTGTTTGGAATCAAGCAAATTCCAGCATTTCCTGATCGGCAGAAAGTTTACCCTGATAACTGATCACAAACCGCTCCGAGCAGTATTGGGGCCCAAATCTGTCATCACTGCAATGGCCACATCAAGAATGCAATGTTGGGCAGTGTTGTTGTCACAATATGACTACACAATTGAATATCGCACTTCAAAGCAAAACGCAATCACAGATGCCTTGTCCAGGTTGCCACATGAAGACTCATGTGGTGGGAGTGAAGGTGAGATTTTCATGCTAGGTGCAGTTAACAAAGACTTTCCCATGAATGCAACTGAGATTGCAAATGAGACTCAAAAGGACTCAGTGCTGAAAAGGGTGTATGAAAACACCTTGAATGGATTGGACAGTGATCTTGAAAGTGATCAGCAAAGTAGATTGAAGTGAAACATATAGGTTCAAACAAGTCTGAAATTGTGCAAATTGGCTGTCGCATTTCCCACATTACAACAGTGACTCCACTTCAAAAGTACTTCATTGGCTGTAAAGCGCTTTGAGACATCCGGTGGTCGTGAAAGGCGCTATATAAATGCAAGTCTTTCTTTTTAGAAACAGGATCATCCTTGAGTTCAGAACCAGAACAAAGGAGGATAATGTATGAGGCTACTAGCGTCTTTTATTTTTCAGCCCTGGCGCTGGCCAAGGGCTCAGCCACGCCCCTGCCAAGAATGGCCTGCACCGTCTCCTCCAAGGAGGTGAGGTGAGGCTAGGAATGGGAAATGTGCCTCGTGATTGGTGCAGATTGTTGGTAGTTGAGTGATTGGAGGTGGGGGTCGTGCATTGAACAGTGTGTGAGGCTTGTGGTGCAGTTGGTAGGAGACAGCTTTTGAAGATGCATTCACTGATCTTGTCTGAGGTCATGAAGCTTCTTTGGGCACTGGAGCCAGGTGGTGGGGGCGACACTGCTGGCAGTGACAGCCTCGCTGATGTGGTCCCACATCGTTCTTTCTGGAGTGTTTCCTGGCCCCTGTGGGTAGAGGACCTGTCTTGCAGTGTTGCCCCACTGCATAAAGCTGGAGTGCTGTCTGTGAGACCCTGGGTGCCCTTTCCCTGGCTTGCTGAGCCATTTGTGTTAGTGCTGAAGCAGTTTTCCCATTTTCTGAGGTTCAGAAAGGAATTCAGCTTTAAAAACATTTTTTTTGATAGGCAATAAGGACTGAAAACGGCATTTTAATTTGTATTAATTCTGAGTGCATTACCTCTTTAATTCATAGCCCTTTTAGTTGCCCACAATTCCTTGCAAGCTCCATAGCCTCACTCCCAGAGGCTGTGCGAAGCTCGAACGCCACTTCAGGACAGGAACTTTGCCTTGGAGGCCTCCACTAACGCCACCAGGAGGGCGTTGCATGGAAGGTTAGAGCTGCGCCACCAATCTCCAGCGCCACCAATCTCCAGCACCACCAATCTCCAGCCACCACCCCCACCCCCAGACAAGTTTATTCTGCTTAGCGTTCAGCCATTTTCAGCAGTTGTTAACTTGTGGCGAACACAAATTTCTAGTCCAAAATGTTTATGTGATGACCCACCACCAATACATGGTATTGTTAAATGGTGGGTGGGGGTGGGGAGGTTAGGCATGAGAGAGAGAGAAAACTGGACTTGAAGCCATCCAAGGCCATGATTGTGCAACTTATGGTCTTCAACTCAAAGAATTACCAGTGAAGGCCCAAGAGTTAACATTTTATTAAAAATTTACATACGCTGAAGAGGGCTAGGCTGCTGCTCTTTCATCTCTGTAACTTGAAGTAGAATGCAGCTCAGAATCTCCTGTCACCGCCAGGTCCTAAAATGGGTTCAGCCATCCTGATCCTAGTTTTTAGCAGCTGAAAAATCACAGCATAAACCGGTCCATAATTCAGCACTATTTGATAGTCTCACAGAGAGAGGCGAGACCACACCTGGAGTACTGCGTGCAGTTTTGGACTCCTTATTTAAGGAGGGATATACTTGCATTGGAGGCAGTTCAGAGAAGGTTCACTAGGTTAATTCCTGAGATGAAGGGGTTGTCTTATGAAGAAATGTTGAGCAGGTTGGGCCTATACTCATTGGAGTTTAGAAGAATGAGAGGTGATTGTGGTGTATGTAACCTGTTCCACCTTAAGAGAACTTAAGCCTGTTCCACCTTAAGAGATGTACTACTTTCTCTGGCTGCTGTATACGTAATACCGGTGGTGACCACCGGTATATAAGTACTGTGCAGTGATATTGCTGTTAGTATAGCCCTGACCTCCAACTAGTAAAGACCTGTTGAAACGTTATTCTTGTAGTCTGTGTCAGTAATTAATCTTAAATACAACTAGAACACACAGACTTAACAGTGGCGACGAGTCCGATTCTTACCCTGCGGCAGTTTATATCCACGGCGGCTTCGTCCACAGAACGGGCGTCGAAGAGAGGCATCCACCCTCATCACCCTGCTGGAAGACACGTCGCGCGGCAGGCATCGAGAACCCGGAGTGCAGAAGATATCCTGAACTCGAAGCCTCCATCAGCGGCAGTCAGCTATCTTCCTTCTACCTCGGTGGTGGGTAAGCCGGTCAGCGACGCGAGCAGAAAGTCGGCCGCGTTGGCTGTACAGACGGGGAGGGAAGACGGAGGAATAAGGGCGGTGAGATCGATCGCGACCGGAGACAAGGGCCGGGCCGCATTCGGGCCGAAAGGCCCAGCGCGGGGACATCGATCGCGGCTGGTGATAAGGGCCGGGCCGCATTCGGGCCAAAAAGGCGCAGCGTCTGGGGCGACTGAAGGCGCGAGAGCCGCGGTGAAGGCGAACGCAGCCGGTGCTAATAACCGGGCTGCAAGAAGGGCTGCGAGGCGCGACATCGGGGAAGCGCGAATGCCCGAGGGAGCCGCGGTGAAGCGGAGACAGCGTCTGGGGAGTTACTAACCGCTGGGAAAGGGGAGCAGCAGCGGCACGCCAAACGCCATTGCAGCCAGCGGGTGAAGAAGGCGAGCGCGGGAAAGACCGCCAAGCGCGGGAAACCGCCATTTTGTAGGCGGAGGACGAAGACAAGAGCGGGAAGCCGCCATCTTGGAAAAAGGGAAATCACTAAAAAAAAAAATTGCAACGATGCCTAAACATGGGAACATTAATACCTTTGATAGCGACATCGAAGATTGGGCCACGTATGTAGAACGCATACAAAATTATTGTAAAGCAAATAAAATCCCAGATGATGAGAAAGCACTAACTTTATTAAACTTAATGGGTGCGAAGACATACGGGCAATTGAAACACCTTTTATCACCAGATGAACCGGCGGAGAAGACGTTCGAGGAGATTGTTACTGTCCTGAGAAATCATCTAAACCCCACGCCGCTGATGCTAGCGGAACGATTTAAATTTTACAGCAGAAAGCAGCTGAAAGATGAAAGCAATGCTGAATATTTAATGGAATTGCGTAAGCTAGCAAAGTACTGTCAGTTTGGAACGGGACTAACAGATGCGCTAAGAGATAAATTTGTGTGTGGATTATTAAAAGAAGATACACAAAAGCGACTGCTCGAGGAGAATGAGCTGACGCTTGAGAAAGCGGTCACTATGGCAGCATCACACGAAGCCGCAGCGAGAGGCACGGCAGTAACGCAGCTACGGTCACCGGACCTCAGTACAAATCAATTGGTTTTGAGTACTGTAAAATGTTATCGTTGTGGAAAGACAACGCACGATCAGAACCAGTGTTGGTTTAAAAACCAAGAATGCAGAACGTGTGGCAGGCTTGGCCACATAGCTAAAGTGTGCCGGTCAGGAAAGAAGACCAGCAACAAAAAGTCACCGCAAGGAAAATACATAAAGGTACACAAGGTGACAAAGAACAGTTCGAACGATCAGAAGTCAGATTCAGACGCCAGCAGTAATGAACTGGGTAGCTTAAGAGTACACAACGTTGGTAAGGATGCAGATCTCCAGACAATTTGGGTCACTCTTCAGATAGCAGGTGTCCAAGTAAAGATGGAATTGGACACTGGATCAGCATTGACGGTCATGAATAAGAAAGATTACAAAAGGTTATTCCAACATATTCCCCTACGGGATACAGAGATTATATTGAAAACATACACAGGGCAAAGAGTGTACCCCATCGGAAAGATAGAGGTAAAAGTGGTCCACAAGGGCAAAGAAAGCCAAGTAATGGACTTATATGTGCTACCTGAAGGAGGTCCACCACTACTGGGACGGGAGTGGATTAGGAAAATGAATATGGACTGGCACTCCTTAAAGGCACTAACGGTAGATTCCGGGGAAACAGATGTCAAACCTAAACGATTGTCCAGAATATTGGATGATGCTAAAGAGGTGTTCCAGCAGGGACTGGGAACACTGAGAGGAATTACGGCAAACATCAAGATTGATGAACATGCACACCCAAAATTTTTCAAAGCCAGACCGGTACCCTATGCAATACGACCTGCTGTAGAAGTGGAACTGGAAGCGCTAGAACGTTCAGGTGTACTGTCTAAGGTAGATTGGAGTGAGTGGGCTACGCCCATTGTTCCTGTTATGAAACGTCCTTCGAGCAACAAGCCAGGAGAACCAGGGAAGGTTCGCATCTGTGGAGACTTCAAGATCACCGTTAATCCGGTGCTTCACACGGTGCAGTATCCGCTTCCGCGGATTGAGGATATTTTTGCTTCATTGTCTGGCGGGAAACATTTCACCAAGATAGACCTGGCGCAGGCGTACTTGCAGATGGAGGTTGAAGAAGAGTCACGCCAGTACCTCACGATCAACACGCATAGAGGTTTGTACCGGTATAATAGGCTGGTTTTTGGAGTGGCATCGGCTCCAGCAATTTGGCAGAGGGCCATGGAGCAGGTATTACAGGGAATTCCAGGCACACAATGTTACCTGGACGATATTCTGATTACAGGAGATGGTGATGAAGAACACCTCGCAAACTTGGAACTGGTGCTCAACAGACTGAAAGAGTATGGACTTCGAGTTAATCGGCAGAAATGTGAGTTCTTTCAGAAGCGGATCTCGTACTGTGGTCATGTCATTGACCGGGAGGGGCTTCATAAGTCTCCTGACAAGATAGAGGCAGTTGTAAAGGCTCCCGCTCCGGATAATGTCTCTCAGTTGAGGTCGTTTCTAGGATTGATTAACTATTACCATAAGTTTCTACCGAATCTATCCACGGTACTGCACCCGCTGAACGCTCTTTTACAGAAGGGGGTACCATGGGAATGGAGCGAAAACTGTAAGAAGGCATTTCGCAAAAGCAAAGAATTGATCACCTCAGAGGAAGTGTTGGCTCACTTCAACCCGACACTGCCTATTCGGTTGGCTTGTGATGCTTCTCCATATGGTATTGGGGCAGTACTCTCAGACAAGTTGCCAAATGGCACGGAAAGGCCAGTCGCGTTTGCATCCAGATCATTGACCTCCGCTGAGCGCAACTATGCGCAGATCGATAGGGAGGCTCTCAGCCTTGTATGGGGAGTGAAGAAGTTTAATCATTACCTGCAGGGCCAAAAATTCACACTTCTGACAGACCATCAGCCGTTGGTATCCATTTTTAACCCTAAGAAGGGTGTTTCGGTGATGACAGCACAGAGACTCCAGAGATGGTCCCTTTTCCTAGGGGCACATCAATATCAAATAGAATTCAAAGGTACAAAGCAGCATGGCAATGCTGATGGGCTGTCGCGCCTGCCACTACCTGAAGAAGAGACGACGAAAGTTGACCCTGTTGAGTTATTTCATTCGACCATTATCGAGTGTTTACCAGTCACCAATGCAAGTATTGAAAGAGAAACCAGGAACGACCCGACGCTGTCCCGAGTCTGCGAGGTGACAGTGAAGGGATGGCCAACACATGGTGATCCTCTGTTACCGGCATTCTCGGCAAGGCGAGACCAGCTGTCCGTCTGCCATGGTACTTTGATGTACGGGACAAGAGTGATTATTCCTCCCAAGTTAAGGGAAAGAGTTCTAAAGGAACTGCATGAAGGTCATCTGGGGGGAGTTAAGATGAAAAGTCTTGCTAGGGCTTATGTATGGTGGCCGGGTATTGACCAACAGATAGAGGAGTTGACGAAAAGCTGCACTGGGTGCCAAAAAGTGCAAAATGCACCTCCGATCGCACTGCTACACCCATGGGAATGGCCTTCAGCCCCATGGCAACGCGTACATATTGACTTTGCTGGTCCATTCATGGACTCCATGTTCCTAATTGCGGTGGACGCACATTCCAAATGGCCAGAAGTGATCAAGATGAATACCACTACTTCAGAAAAGACAATTGCGGTGTTAAGAACAATATTCGCAAGGAACGGATTGCCAGAACAGATATGTTCGGACAACGGACCACAGTTCGTGTCGGAAGAATTCCAAAAATTCTTAAAGAAGAATGGGGTGAAACATTATACTTCTGCCCCATATCATCCGGCGACAAACGGGTTGGCCGAGAGATTTGTCCAAACATTCAAAAAGGCAATAAAGGCCATGAACGATGATCAGATTCCGCTACAACACAAGGTGGACAATTTCCTAATGGCATATCGAAACGCCGCTCATGCAGTAACTAACCAAAGTCCTGCCATGATGTTTTATAACAGGAGGTTGCGGTCCAGGTTGGACTTGTTAAAACCAAATGTGCGGAGGGAAGTGGAAAACAAACAGTTCCGGCATATTAATAACAAGACCACTCGAAGTTTCGACGTAGGACAACCAGTGTTGGCAAGGGACTATGGAAACGAAAAATGGCAGTCCGGAACAATTCGGGCCAGACAAGGACCTCTGATGTACACAGTAGATATTGGTAACAATGTGATAAGGCGTCATGCGGATCAACTGGTAGAATCGAGAGCAAGGGTCGAACCCATGGTTGCGACAGAGACAACTGTGGAAGACGTTAATGAACCTGAAGCATCTACCTCGGCAGGGAATGTACTTGATGATGACGTCCAATACATAGGAAACCAACTAGAGGAGTCACCTCAGCAACAAGAATCAGAGACCACTGAAAGGCGTTATCCAACCCGAATCAGAAGGCCTCCTGAGAGACTGAACCTTTGAACTGTTTATACCTGAAGTTATATATGTATATATGTTATTATGTTATGTTAAATGGGGATATGACTGTTAAGCTAAAAAGGGAGGATTGTGGTGTATGTAACCTGTTCCACCTTAAGAGAACTTAAGCCTGTTCCACCTTAAGAGATGTACTACTTTCTCTGGCTGCTGTATACGTAATACCGGTGGTGACCACCGGTATATAAGTACTGTGTAGTGATATTGCTGTTAGTATAGCCCTGACCTCCAACTAGTAAAGACCTGTTGAAACGTTATTCTTGTAGCCTGTGTCAGTAATTAATCTTAAATACAACTAGAACACACAGACTTAACAATGATCTTATTGAAACGTGTAAGATTCTGAGGGGGAATGACAGTGTAGATGCAGGGAGGATGTTTCCCCTCGTGGGGGAATCTAGAACTAGGGGGCACAGTCTCAGAATAAGGGGTCGCCCATTTAAAACGGAGATGAGGAGGAATTTCTTCTCTCAGAGGGTCGTAAATCTTTGGAATTCTCTACCCCAGAGAGCTCTGGAGGCGGAGTCATTGAATATATTCAAGGCTGAGATAGATATATATTTGAGCTACAGGGGAGCCAAGGGTTATGGGGAGCGGGCGGGAGAGTGGCGTTGAAGCCAAGATCAGATCAGCCATGATCTTATTGAATGGCGGGGCAGGCTTGAGGGGCTGAATGGCCCGTTCCTGCTCCTATTTCTTATGTTCTTAGGTCTCAGGATGCTTGGTCGGCAAAGCAGACAATTCCTAATGCTTTGGTAA
Organism: Somniosus microcephalus; assembly: GCF_052327205.1. Taxonomy (NCBI): domain Eukaryota; kingdom Metazoa; phylum Chordata; class Chondrichthyes; order Squaliformes; family Somniosidae; genus Somniosus; species Somniosus microcephalus. The sequence goes on along the minus strand of NC_140991.1, from coordinate 45,294,144 downwards.
GGTGCTCTTGTTGACATAGTAGATAGCGTTTTATTCTACATCTCACCCAGCTGAAGGACATTAATGCTGGGGAATGGAACTCTTCCCATTTCAGTCCACAATCCGCAATGCCGCCCAGTTTCTGCCCTCCATACTATACTTAAACCTGGGATTGATTGATGCTGATACTGGATATTTGCCTTCCAAACTGGAACACTGCCCCACTCCCAAACACCCATAGCACTGACTTTGGTGAGCACAGAAATTCACTCAATCATGTCAAAAAAAACTATTTGGGGTTAAAATCGGAAGCACCTTTTCACACAAAGGGTAGTAGAAACCTAGAATTCTCACCCCCAAAAGGCTGTGGATGCTGGGACCATTGGGACTTCCAAGACTGAGACAGATAGATTTTTGTTAGGTAAGGGTATCAAGGGGTTGGGAGCAAAAGTGGGGAAGTGGAGTTGAGGTGCAGATCAGCCATGATCTAATTGAATGGCGGAGCAGGCTCGAGGGACTGAATGGTCTGCTCCTGTTCCTAATGTTCCTAAAAGCTGCCAAAAAGGGGGACCTATATTACAATTCAAAATCCAAAGTTCAAATTAATGTGATTGTTCATTCCTACTTTTGCATATCAAAGGGTTTCCAAAACAAACATGAGACCTTTCGCTGGTATCATAGGCAAACATAATAACTTGCAATTGCAGATAAATTCAAGGTAGGTGATTAAGCATGATTAGGAATAGCAGTCAGCTCAGGGTAGATCCTTGGGGTGGCCATGAAACTATGGCCTTAGGCTGTGCTAATGAGATGCCCTGCTTAATGAACTAGATAACTAGAACCATTCAGCAGCAGCATTGTTGAAGCCATATCACTAGGACTGTCTTTTGGCCAATACAGTTAAATGTGTTGATAAGGTCAGAAAACCTGAATAATATGTTTTTTCTTTGGTCTGTATTTCACAATATGTTATCCACGATGCACAGAAGAATTGATTCAATAGACACTCCCTGCTCGGAGCTAAATTAGTGCTGAGATGCATATGTTTACTTGATTATAGATTAGTCTGCTAATTTGCTAAATGAACGATGATAGTTTTACAGGATGGTGATTTGCGTTTTAGTGGTTTGCCACCACTTTAATGAATAGGTGTGACCACTGATCTCTTTCATGAGATTGGAACCTTCATGTCCTTGTGATGTCGTCAATGAAATGTCTGACATGGGATGCCAAAATAATGGCACCAGTTATGTTAGTTCATTAAATCCATGACTTTTCTGAGGTTCTTGATTGTTCTCCACAGTCTTTCTCACTTTACTTTGTGTGAGGAAGTACATTTTGGTTGAAAGAACAGTGAGAGGAAGCATACCCTAAATGATAAGATCCTTGATGGAGCAGAGGACCAGAGAGATCAAGAGATGCAGTTATATAGATCTTTTAAGGCGAGAGTGCAGGTTGAAGAGGACATAATAAAGACAGGTGGGATCTTGGGCTTATGCATAGAGGGATGGATCATAAATGCAAGGAAGTGATATTGAATTTGTATAAGATATTGGTTAGGCCACTGTGTTGCATGGTGTTCTAGGCATCGCAGATAGGAAGGGTGTTAGAGTCATGGAACGGGTACAGTGAAGATTCAGCAGAACATGACTAGGAATCAGAGTTAGAGTTATGAAGAAAGGTTCAGAAAAGGCTCTCTTAATGGGACAGAGAAAGTTACGGAGAAACATAATAGAGGTTTTCAAAATTATGAAAGGTTTTTGGAAGGTTGAACAGTGAAAGATTATTTACACAGATTAGCCAATCTTCACAAAAGGGCATGGACTGAGAATTAGCGCTAGAATTACAGAGGGAAGTAGGAAGAAATTGTTTCACACAGAGCTTTATTAGAACAGGGAATGCTTTCTCTTCAAATAGCAATTGAGACAGTTGACGATAGCATTTAAAAAGAAATTAGACAAGTATTTTAAAAAGGAGCATAAAAAGGATACGAGGAAAGAGCAGGGAAATGCGATTAGAGTAGAAGTTCCTGTTGAAAAGTTAGCACTGGCACATGTGCGATAGGCCGAATGGCTGCCTTCTGTGCTATCATTTGTCTGATTCTTTGATTCTAACTTCATCTGGAACATATCTTTTACTGACTGAATTAACACTTTTTATTATTCTGTTAATCAAGTAAGTGGTGCAGTGTTTCCTTGGTTATAATTTGTCAATGTTCTGTATTTATTATGGGATCTATAGATCATAGTCATTTTCACTTCATTCACTTACTTTTTCCCAATTTTTTGCATTTTGTGTTGTGTTCCCAGATCTCTGAACCATTCTTTGTTAGTGTAATCTTTTTCAGTTTGTTGATGTGATTTATTTTGCTGTTTAGGCTTGAATTTTCTGCAGTGACCTTTGCTGGCATATCACTTAAATGTAGTCTGAATGGCAAATGTCACGTACACTGGTCCTGCGGTGTTGTCCTGTCCAGTTACTGAGACAAGAAGAAAGTCAGACACACTAACAAAGTGGGTTGATTGACTTTACCTTGAGGTCTACAAATTATTTTATTGTTTTGAATTTGCCAACGTAATGATCCTTGATGGAAGGATCACTGTGAAACATCTGGACCATCATAGGCTTGTGCCATGTTTGCATTGTGCTGATGAACCTTGCCACAGCCTGGTTGACCGAGCACATATACAACATCAAAAGCAACAACTTGCATTTATATCGTTCCTTTAACATAGAAAAATGTCCCGAGGAGCTTCACTGAAATGTGAGGAAATTGGAAATTGGAGGGTTATGCTTCAACTGTATAAAACACTAATTAGGCCTCAGCTAGAGTACTACGTGCAGTTCTGATCACCACATTACAGGGAAGATGTGATTGCACTAGAGAGGGTACAGAGGAGATTTACAAGGATGTTGCCGGGAGTAGAGAATCTTAGCTATGAGGAAAGACTGGATAGGCTGGGTCTGTTTTCCTTGGAACAGAGGAGGCTGAGGGGAGACCTTATTGAGGTGTATAAAATTATGAGGGGCATAGATAAAGTGGATAGAAAGGACCTATTTCCCTTAGCAGAGGGGTCAAAAACCAGGGAGCACAGATTTAAAGTAATTGGTGGAAGGTTTACAGGGGATTTTAGGGGAAATTTCTTCACCCAGCGGATTGTGGGGGTCTGGAACTCACTGCCTGAAAGGGTGGTAGAGACAGAAACCCTAACCACATTTAAAAAATACTTGGATGTGCACTTGGGATGCTCTAACCTGCAGGGCTACGGACCAAAAGCTGGGAAGTGGGATTAGGCTGGATAACTCTGTTGGCCGGCGCGGACATGATGTGCCGAAATGGCCTCCTACCGTGCTGTAACTTTCTATGATTCTATGATTCCATGGACAATGTGCCAAGAAAGGAAAGGTTAGGAGGAACGGACAAAAGATTGGTTTAAGAGGTAGGATTCCAGAAGGGTCTTAAAAGGAGGGGGGAGGTAGAAAGGCAGTGTATATACAAAAAAAAAAACAGCAGCAGCTAGTCGGGAGTTAATTACAAAATTCCCTACCCTTCAAAAAGTACTTCCTTGGTTGTTTGGGAAATCCTGAGGTTGTGAAAGGCACTGTATAAATGCAAATTATTTCTTTTCGACTTCCCATATCAGTAATTGTATCAAAGCTAAAGATCACTGCTGGGGATATTGGTGAACATTTAATTTATTTGTACCTTACACTTTTTCCCTCTATTTTAGTGGAGGCATAAACCCATTTAATATAGATTGGTTAATGTCTGCATTGAAACAGTGAGCAGTGCAATGTCATATGAGGTACAATATCAATTCAAAGCGTTGTGCTAATAATAGATGAAGTGACATTGGACCACTCTCTAGTTAGGTCAGTGATGGTTTTTCTGTACACGCTCCAAATTTCATAAAAGAGAGCTGACATTTTTGAGTTATAGAGGAATTTTTATTTTGCAATTAACAAAATTTGCATATGTTAATATAGGCAATTTGCATAATTAATTTAGATGTTATACTAATTGCACAACAATGATATCTGAGTTTCATAAAGGTAGGAATTATGATCCTTGAATTAATGAGGCAACCCAGTTTTCTAATTAACCAGACTTTTAAAATTTGCTTATGTAAATTGGTGCAATTAATATAATGTGTTAATGTATTGTCCCTAATATATTAATAGTTGTACTTGCCAAGTTTCATTGAGATAGGGGTTATAGGTTTTGAGTTGTTAGTGAGGTATCTTTCCTAACTGTCGACACATAAGAGGTCGAATTAACGTTGTCACTAATTGTGGAATTTGTGCTGTTTTAATTTATGCAAGACAGTGGATATAAAAAACCAACAGCGGCTAGTGAGGGGTTAATTAAGAAATTGCCATTATTGGTTTTCAGTTATTGCAATGGTCAAGAATTTAATTAACATCGTTAGTAAATTCGCTTTGAAGGTAACGAGTATCTGTATCGGTGTGAAATATTAGGGGTGAAACTCCTTGAGCAGTCAGGCAAATTGGCCACTCATTTTACAACCCGCACCATTTTGCTTTCCATTGAAGTCAACAATTTAATTATTTCACTGTTGTGCTTGGATTCTTAAATTTAAAGTATTCTTAAAGTAGCTGGCAACAGTGGACAAATCCTGGATGTGAGATTTTCAGTCATGACCCATGTACCTGAAGCACTGGAGGCAGTGCAGAGAAGGTTCACTAGGTTGATTCCTGGGATGAAGGGGTTGACGTATGATGAAAGGTTGAGCAGGTTGGGCCTATACTCATTGGAGTTTAGAAGAATGAGAGGTGATCTTGTTGAAACGTATAAGATTCTGAGGGGGATTGACAGGGCGGATGCTGAGAGGATGTTTCCCCTAGTGGGGGTATCTAGAACTAGGGGGCATAGTTTCAGAATAAGGGATCGCCCATTTAAGACGAAGATGAGGAGGAATTTCTTCTCTCAGAGGGTCGTGAATCTTTGGAATTCTCTACCCCAGAGAGCTGTGGAGGCGGAGTCACTGAATATATTCAAGGCTGAGATTGACAGACATTTGAACTACGGGGGGTCAAGGGGTATGGGGAGAGAGCGGGAAAGTGGTGTTGAGGACAAGATTGGATCAGCCATGATCTTATTGAATGGCGGAGCAGGCTTGAGGGGCCGATTGGCCGACTCCTGCTCCTGTTTCTTATGTTCTTATGTTCATCAATTCATGCCAGAAATATTTGAGCAGAAGTACTACAACCCATATGTCACATGGGTCATAGGAGACAACCAAGTGGCATTATTGCATTTCTCTCTCCTCACTGTTATTCTTTCTTTATCTGTGCATTTAAAAAAAATATTTCTCTACCACCTCTTACAGCCCAGCAGGCTGTGGGATCTGCAAATTTTATCTTTTGCTTTCTCTCACTGAAAGACACTGCTCTCTTACGATTCATAAAGGACAATTTTATGAATGCACACTCCTGGGAAGGCGTGTCAAACTCTACGAGTCCATGCCAGCAGGGAGCTAACTCACCATCAAGATGGACTCGGAAGGTTTACCATGCACTTTGTCGAACATCTTTTGGAAATCCATGTACACCACATCAACCGCATTGCCCTCATCAACAAACTCGATCAAGTTGGTTAAACACGATTTGCCTTTAGCAAATCCATGCTGGCTTTCCTTAATTAATCCACACTTGTCCAAGTGACTGTTAATTTTGTCCCTGATTATTGTTTTGAAAAGCTTTCCCACTACCGAGGTTAAACTGACCGGCCTATAGTTGCTGGGTTTATCTTTACATCCTTTTTTTGAACAAGGGTGTAACATTTGCAATTCTCCAGTCCTCTGGCACCACCACCCCCCTCTCCCCGCACCCCCCCCCCCCGTTTCTAAGGAGGATTAGAAGATTATGGCCTGTACCTCCGCGATTTCTTCCTTCACTTCCCTCAGCATCCTAGGATGCATCCCATCCGGTCTTGGTGACTTATCTACTTTAAGTACAGTCAGCCTTTATCAATTCTTATCCCATCCAGTATCTCCTCTACCTTCACCTTTACTATGTCTATGGAACTGAATATTTTCAAAGGACAGTCAGTTTAATCTAATTCTATTCATTGTCAGTGTTAGCTGTGGCTCAGTTGGTAGCACCCTCACCGCTGAGTTAGAAGGTGGTGGGTTCAAGTCCCACTCCAGACATTGAGCACAAACATCTAGGCTAACACTCCAGAGCAGTACTAAGGGAGCGCTGCACTGTCAGAGGTGCTGTCTTTCAGATGATTCAAGATTCAAGATCATTTTATTGCCATATGTAACTAGTACAATGGAATGCTTACTCCCCACTCACTCCCACAATACAAGCATATAATATAAAAGCAAAAAAATAAAAACAAGTATAAATAAAAACAATAAGCAAATAAGCAAAAAGTATAGCAATAACAGTCCTTGTTGCAGGATATGATGAATAGTACAAAAAAGCCTCAATTACCACTGGAAATAATAGTAATGTAATATGATAAATATATGGTAATATGAATATAATATATATATTTACATAAACATATAACTATAATATATGGGGCAGTGCGATTAGCAGTTCAGTAGGCGCACTGCCTGTGGATAGAAACTGTTCTTAAACCTGCTGGTCCTGGTTCGGATGCTGCGGTACCGACGTCCGGACCGCAGGAGGGAGAACAGTTTGTGCCCAGGGTGATTGGGGTCCTGGATGATGGAGCGGGCCTTGTTCCGGCACCTGGTCTGGAAGATCTCCTCGATGGACGGAAGTGCGCACCCGATGATCTTTTCTGCCGTATTCACAACTCTCTGGATGGCTTTCTTGTTCTGTGCAGTGGTGTTACCATACCGCACATTGACACCACTCGTCAAGACACTCTCTATGGTGCCGCGGTAAAAGTTCACAAGCCACTGTGTGCTTATGCTGCATTTCCTCAGGCACTGTAGAGGGTAAAGGCGCTGGTGTGCCTTCTTCAGCATCGCCTCAGTATTATGGTTCCAGGCCAGGTCATCAGAGCTCTGCAGACCCAGGAATCGGAAGCAACTGACGACTTCCACCGGTGTCCCGTCTATGCTGATGGGGCGATGGTTCCCTCGGTGGCCTCTGAAGTCCACAATGAGCTCCTTAGTTTTGCCAACGTTCAGGGCAAGGTTGTTGTCATTGCACCATCTCATCAGCTGGACTATCTCATCTCTGTACTCCGTCTCGTCATCGTTGCTTATCAGGCCAATTACTGTGGTGTCGTCGGCAAACTTGATAATCTGGTTATTCCTGTGTATGGCTGTACAGTCATGTGTAAACAGAGAGTACAGCCAAGGACTGAGGCAGCAGCCTTGTGGCGCTCCGGTGTTGAGAACCAGAGTGGATGAGGTGTTGTTCCCTATTTTCACCACTTGAGGCCTACCAGTCAGGAAATCCAGAATCCAATTGCAGATGGGGGTGCCCAGGCCTAGGTCCCTCAGTTTCAGGACCAGCTTGGAGGGAATAATAGTATTAAATGCAGAACTGTAGTCAATGAACAACAGTCTGACGTAAGTGTCCCTCCTGTCTAGGTGTTCCAGGGCAGTGTGTAGTGTTAGGGAGATGGCATCGTCTACAGACCTGTTCGCCCTATATGCGAACTGGAACGGGTCCAAGGAATCGGATATGATGCTGCTTATGTGTGTCATGACCAGCTTTTCCAGGCACTTCATGGCTATGGATGTTAGAGCCACGGGACGATAGTCATCGAGGCCTGTTACCTTGGTCTTCTTAGGTAACGGCACAATGGTTGTCTCCTTGAAGCACACTGGTACAACAGACTGCTGCAATGAGATGTTAAAAATGTCCGTGAACACAGGAGCCAGCTGGTCTGCGCAGGTCTTGAAGACACGGGGTGAAACCCCGTCTGGGCCGGCTGCCTTCCGTGCTTTCACCCTCCTGAAGGTTCTCCGGACCTCGGATTCAGTCAGCTGTAGTGTGTAATCCTCTGGGTGGCTGGGGGTTTTGATGGCCGGCTCAGTGTTCTCCCTCTCAAAGCGAGCATAAAAAGTATTCAGTTCGTCTGGTAGGGAGGGATCGGTGTTGGTGACTCCCACTGAGCTCCCCTTGTAGTTGGTGATGGCCCTTAGTCCCTGCCACATGCGTCTGGCGTCAGAGCCCCTGCCATACTGAGACTCTAGTTTGTTCGTATAGTCTCTTTTTGCTGCTTTGATAGCCTTTCTGAAGTCATACTTGGCCTTCTTGTAGAGTTCGGTGTCCCCTGATTTGAAAGCGGTACGCCGTTCTCTTAGTTTGTTGCGGATGTCTGAGTTCATCCATGGTTTGCAGTTAGGAAATAAACGGACAGTCTTGGTAGGAATGCATTCATCCACCAGTCTGTTAATGTATCCAGTAACGTGACCTGCGTACACATCCAGGTCTGGGTTCTTGAAAACACTCCAGTCCATTATTTCCAACCCGCCCTGCAGTTGTAATTCTGTGTCCGCTGTCCAGCTTCGCACCATTTTTACTGTTGTGGGTGTGACATTAAACCGAGGCCCCGTCTGATCGGAAAAGGTCCCATTTCAAAGAAGAGTTCTCCCTGGTATCCTGGCCAATATTTATCCCTCAATCATCATCACTAAAACAGGTTATCTGGTCATTATCACATTGCTGTTTGTGGGAGCTTGTTGTGTGCAAATTGGCTGTTACGTTTCCTACATTACAACAGTGACTACACTCCAAAAGTACTTAATTGGCTGTAAAGGGTGGTCGTGAAAGGCAAGTCTTTTTCTTTTATTGGCATGTTGACTAAATAATTGACTAAATATTTCATTAACTTTTTGTGTTAAATTCAGTAAAGGCACAGCACACGTCATAGCCAGAAAAATAGAAACGGCGAAAGAGAAATGTAAATAGAAAGAAATGGACTGGTGGAAGCGGAGGTGCTAAAAGAGCAATAGGCAGATAATAGAAGAAATTGAAAGAAGAGAGCTGACTACAGAGTGAGAGAAAGTCGAGAGGAGTAATACATGAAGTGAAAAGAAAGTGACTGACGAGAGAGTCAAGGGTGAGAGTGAGAGATAAAGAGAAAGAATGGAATCAGTATTGTACACGTACAAGGCAATGGTTAAGCCAGTTATGTCACAGTTGGAGTACTGTGTGCAATTTCGGGTGTCCCAGCAGAGAAAGGATATTAAAGCTGTAGAAAGCGTATAGAATAGATTCATCGGGATGATGCCAGGGATAAGAAACAATATTGGCCCAGAAATTCGGGTCTCCACAGATGAGTACGCACGGGGTACTCACCCGTAAGCCCAATGGAAGTGCCGGTTTCCTGCATGCACTGCGCATGCGTGGGAAACCGGCACTTCCGTTCCCCTGAACGAAGGGGTTCAGAGGTTGAACGCATGCGCGGGAGAGGCTGTGCGTGTGCATCGAACTTAGTTTTTTTTTGCAGGTTTCTCCGGGATGGTAAGTCTCCAGAAGTTAGACATATATATGAAGAAAGATTATTTCCAGTGGAGCACAGAGGCTAATAGAGTTATTTTTTTTTAATTATGAAGGGTATTATTATAGGACAGATGGGGGAAAAGCTATTTTCTCCGGTTGGGGAAATCAGTGACATGTGGTCAGCAATTAAAAATTTTCATAGGAGTGAGGAGCGACGTAGTGCGGAGCGTTGTTAGGACGTGGCCGGGTTGAGACAAAAACCACTGCCACAGTTCAGGAATAAGTGGATAAACTTTTGAAGCAGAAGAGGATACAGAGCTAAGGGGCGAGAGCAGAGCAGTGGGTTTAGTTTTGGATTGCTCTAGCAATGGGCTGGCATGGACACAATGGGCTGAATGGTCTCCTTCTGTATTGTATGGGTCTAGGGATAGAGATTTAGAAATGTACAGCAATAAAGATGGTGTGTGACTGCATACAGAGAGAAATGAAGCAGAACTCTACAGAAGATAACCTAAGATCGAAAGGCTTATCTTACAAGCCAGAAACTCATAATTAACCGAATCTGAGTCAGGAGCAGCTGCTATGTACCACAATCACGGCAGAGTCACTGACCACTGCAATTTGTGCATTACTGGGACTTTTCAACACTCTAATGACCATGAGTTTCATAATAGAATCGGATTATGCAGGTGGCACTCTTTACAGGCCCTCTGCTCACCTGTTCACTTTCATTCCGTTCCATTAGATGGAAGCCCGTTGGTTGAACGCAAATTTGGAAAGGCTCTTCTAACACCCCTTCTTCACCCCCAGGCAGGACATAAGAAAAATCTTGTCACATGACTAGTGAGTCTTCGCTCACCTCTGATCACTTCTCCCTCATGCAACATCTCATCTCCCTCTATTTTATAAATTCTGCTATGTTTATTGCTGCTCTGAACTTTCTTCTCTTCTTCCTCCTAAACTTAATCATTCCGTTCATACTTAGTTCACCTTCCCTTTTATTCTTTCGAACCTCGGGGACCAGTGGCAATTTCCCCACCAGGCCAAGCCTGCCGTGAACTGCATCGAGAGCCAGAGGAGGCCCAGCGAGTTAAGATTTCAACACAAAAAAATTGGGGGCCAGGAGCAGCAATCCTGCTCCGCCAGGACACACAAAGAAACCTTTGCTTCCCCACCTCCCGATCATGATCACCTCTGGATCTGCCTCGCCACATACCTGACTGCCGGGGACCTTCCCTGCGGGACCCCCGGCAGCGGCCTCTTGCCACCCGCCAGGTAGTGATTCCTAATAACAACAGAAGACGCTGGAAAAACTCAGCAGGCCAGGCACCATCCGTGGAGAGAGAAATAGAGTCAACGTTTCAGGTCGAAACCCTTCTTCAGAACTGAGAAAAAAGGCAGGAAATGAAACAGATTAAAAGGCAGTTTGGGGGCTGGGAAATGGGGGAGGGGATGAAAGAAGAGACATTAAGAGATATTCAAGGTGAGACGAGATGGTAATAGGACAGGTAAATAAACAAAGTATGGCTCTAGATGAAGTGTGAAATGCACTGGCAGAGTGAGAGACAGCTGCCATGTGGGAGAGAGAAAAAAAGGAAAAGGCACAAACCAAAAGTGTGGATAAAAAATATGAAAATATAATAGGGGCCGAGGTTATGATCTGAAATTGTTGAACTCGATATTAAGTCCGGAAGGCCGTAAAGTGCCTAATCAGAAGATGAGGTGCTGTTCCTCGAGCTTACGCTGAGCTTCCGTGGAACAATGCAAGAGGCCGCAGACGGTGAGGTCTGAGTGGGAATGGAGCAGTGAATTGAAATGACAAGGCGACCGGAAGCTCGGGGTCACCCTTACAGACTGAACGGAGGTGTTCCGCAAAGTGGTCACCCAATCTGCGTTTGGTAGTGATTCCTTCCAGGTTCAAGCTGGAGTCCAAGCCTCACTATGGAAATGAGGCCCGGGGGTTAAAATCTCTTCTTGCCTCTACTGGTTTCTCTCTCGCCCCAGTCCCCTGCACACACCGATCCCATCCTGAGTTAAAATCGAGGACCCAGTGTCAAGACTTACATGTGAATAATGGCCACCTAGGTGACCAGTGTCCATTGAACCATGGCCCAGTGAGATGTCATCACCTTCGGTTGGGGGTGGGGGATATTAGAGAAATTTGCCTTTTGAATTAAGTCACCTAATTTGACATATGTCACTCTTAAACTTAAACGTATCTGTAATCTGCCTCACTCCTTTTGATAATAAATCTCATTCCCAAGATTTCCCCAATCCTGACAGTTCTGCATGAACAATGCAAAATCACATTTGAAATACGACCTCTCTCAGAGATGCTTACTTGGTATGCCGAGGGCTAGATCGATCCGTTCCAGTGCTGTGTGTTTACGGATCGTACGAGCATCCATTGTGCATCGCAAGTAGCTGCCAATCACAGAGTCACAACCAAACAGAATGGATGCCACTTGCTTAATGATAGCAAATATACTTGTGGATTAAGAACAAAACCCATCCCGAAAAAACCCCACAGAAAATACTGGAAATACACAGCAAGTTAGTCAGGATCTGGAAGAGGAAAAAACAAGTTAACTGGACACTTTATCAGAACAGGATAAGTAGCATATATGTGTTGTCATTCTAGCAACTTCAAAGGTCATTAACTCTTCTTTAGAAAAATTGCTTATTAATTTTTTTCTGCCATAACAAGAAAATCTACTTTAGCAATTATGCACTTCAGGATAAAGTAATTACGGCCATAACAACATTTATACTGCGTTAATAACCCATATAGATTTCTTTTTCTCCTGAGTAATGGGTAGCTTTTCTTTGTTAATTTAACAGAGGTGATACACTGTCTGCTAACTCATATTACTGAACGGTTTGCAATCTTTACTCTTCAGGCTGTGCAGTAGCTTAATATACTTAATAAATACGAATCATTCTGTCTGATTAAATGGCAAGTTTTGAAGTCAGCAGTTCATGGAGAGTTATCACTGTGAGTTAATGTGGCCTGAATCTAGAAATAACACCTCCTGGATTCACAGTTATAATTTTGCTCTCTGCCCCATATACTGACAGAAGTTTAGAATTTTTGAGCTGTCCAAGAAGGGAGATACTACTTCCACCCCACTGCAGTCACAAGTAGACTTTCATGTGAATTTGCTGGCCACATGTGCAATGAGTGTTATGGATAATGTCATTGACTATTATGGGTGCGCAGAGTATTATAGGAATGTTACAGGAGGCAATTGAGGGATATAAGAGACAAAGTATGGTATTTTTTGACCTGTGGAACTGGTCAGATGAGCCACGGTGATCTTTTCCAGTGCTGTACATTTTTTTTATTCGGTCATGAGATGAGGGCAAAGCTGGCATGGCTTCATTTATTGTATATCTTGAAGTTGCACAGATACAACTAGGTGGCTTGCTAGGCCACTCCAGAATGGCAGTAAGAGGCAACCATATAGTATGGACTAAAGTCATGTGTAGGCCAGACTGGGTCAATGTTGCAGGCGCCCTTCTCTTTAGGACATTGGTGAACCAGTTGGGCTTTTAACAACAATTTATCATAGTATTCTTCCTGGTGCGGGCGAGTAAATTACGAATGGGATCAGTAAACCAACCACAGTCTGCAAACCAGATCACTTCAGCCTGAACCAAATGCATCAAACTCCAACGCCATCTTGAAACCACAGTGATTGTGGTGAGGGGGAGGTTCAAATAAAACAATGCCAAATCAAAGCTTAGCTACACTGTATTCACATCAAAAATGAATATATTTACCAATTCTAAATTCTTTGTGTACTGCTGAATTGTTCGTCCCAGAAATATATATATTTATTGCAATTAATACTGTTTATTAAACTAACTGTGTCAGCCGTGCCTCGGTGGAAGCACTCTCGCCTCTGAGTCAGAAGGACGTGAGTTCAAGTCCCACTCCAGAGACTTGAGCACAAAATATCTAGGCTGACACTCCAGTGTAGTGCTGAGGGAGTGCTGCACTGTCGGAGGTGCTGTCTTTCAGATGAGACGTTAAACTGAGGCCCCGTCTGCCCTCGCAGGTGGACGTAAAAGATCCCATGGCATTATTTTGAAGATGAGTAGGGCAGTTATCCCTGGTGTTCTGGCCAATATTTACCCCTCAATCAACATCACTCAAACAGATTATCTGGTCATTATCACATTGCTGTTTGCGGGAGCTTGCTGTGCGCAAATTGGCTGCCGCGTTCCCCACAGTGACTACACTTCAAAAAGTACTTCATTGGCTGTAAAGCGCTTTGGGATGTCCGGTGGTCATGCTATATAAATGCAAGTCTTTTCTTTCTTAACTGAAGTACACACAGATAAAAGTGTTTGCATTTACGTTAGCTTAGTTTGATTAAACTGACTGTCCCCAGATCAACTTAGATTTCCAGTTTAGCTTTGGTTTCCGTAATATCACCCATCTCTGCCCCTGCCTCAACCCATCTGCTGCTGAAACCCGCATCCATCTGTTTGTCACCTCCAGACTCGACTATTCCAATGTTCTCCTGGCCGACCTCCCATCCTCCATGCTGTGTAAACTTAAGCTCATCCAAAACTGCTGACCATATCCTCTCCTGTACCAAATCCCACTCACCCATCTCTCCTGTGCTCGCTGACCTACATTGACTGGCAGTTCCTCAACTTCGCAAATATAAAATTCTCATTCTCGTGTTTAAATCCCTTCATGACCTCACATAAGAACATAAGAAATTGGAGCAGGAGCAGGAGCAGGAGTAGGCCATTTGGCCCTTCAAGCCTGCTCTGCCATTCAATGAGATCATGGCTGATCTTCTACCTCAACTCCATTCACCGGCCCTATCGCCATATCCCTTGATTCCCTTAATATCCAAACATCTATCGATCTCTGTCTTGAATATACTCAACGACTGAGCCTCCACAGCCCTCTGGAGGGTAGAGCATTCCAAAGATTCACAACCCTCTGAGTGAAGAAATTTCTCCTCATCTCAGTCCTAAATGGCTGACCCCTTATTCTGAGACTGTGACCCCTGGTTCTAGACTCCCCAGCCAGGGGAAACATCCTCCCTGCATCTACCATGTCAAGCCCTGTAATAATTTTGTATGTTTCAATGAGATCACCTCTCATTCTTCTAAACTCTAGAGAATATAGGCCTAGTCTACTCAATCTCTCCTCATAGAACAATCCCCCCATCCCAGGAACCAGTCTGTTGAACCTTCATTGCACTCCCTCTATGGCAAGTATATCCTTCCTTAGGTAAGGAGACCAAAAGTGCACACAATACACCAGGTGTGGTCAGCTCTCCCTATCTCTATAATCTCCTCCAGCCCCACCCTCATAAAGCTCTCCATTCCTCTGACTTTGACCTCAAACATCTCCCCCACCCCTCACCATCCATCCCACCGTCGGCGGTCCACTGCCCAGGAAGTGGATCTGACCAGGTGCGGGCAGATTATGGACATGAAGTCCTGCTGTTAAAATCGGCCAGGCCTCGACATCTCTGTTGTTTCCCAATGCACCGCCTGCTTCGGGGCGTGCACACACCATTCCAGCCCTCCCCACTCCATTAAAATCAGGGCCTTTCATTGTGTCATCCTGAGGTAGTGAAAGGCACTATATAAATACAAGTCCTTTCTTTTATGTTATACAAAATGTGTGTATTTTGAAATTTTTGGATCTATTTTTGTAATAGTCATTAAATTTTCATAAAACGTAATTTTACTAATTTTAAATGTTCACTCTCTTGAGCCTGTCCCAATTCGCTGTGACGCTCTTGATGGGGGCACGGATCATGGAATTGCCCCCATTGGCACATAAAGGAACACCTCTAAATGTTTATGTTCAAACTTATGTATCAGTATAGTAGTGGTAAACAAATACAAAATGAAAAAATCATACATTTATATAATATATTTTATACCCCCAGGACATCCCAAAGTGCTTCACAACCAATGAAGTAGAATCACTGTTGTTTTGTAGGCAGATTTGGCATTCAAATTGTCAGTTGTGCCTCAATGGAAGCACTGTCACCTCTGAGTCAGAAGGTTGTGGGTTCAAGTCCCATTCCAGAGACGTGCATACATAATCTAGGCTGACACTCCAGTGCAGTACTGAGGGAGTGCTGCACTGTCAGAGGTGCCGTCCTTTGGATGAGACGTTAAACTGAGGCCCCGTCTGCTCTCTCGGGTGGATGTAAAAGATCCCATGGCATTATTTCAAAGAAGAGCAGGGGAATTCTCCTGGTGTCCTGGCCAATATTTATCCCTCAACCAGTATCACTAAAAAACAGATTATCTGGTCATTATCGCATTGCGGTTTGTGGGAGCTTGCTGTGCGCAAATTGCCTGCCGCATTTCCTACATTACAAGAGTGACTACACTTCAAAAGTACTTCATTGGCTGCAAAGTGCCTTTGGACATCATGAGGTTGTGAAAGGCGCTATAGAAATGCAAGTCTATCTTTCTTCTTTCATAGAATCACCCTCATTGGCACATAAGGGAACATTTCTAAATGTTTTTGCTCTAACTGATATATCGATACAATGGCCCTGAAATTAGGATCGGGAGCTTGCCGCGCGTGCAAGCCCCCGATCTGCACTCACCCTGCGTGCCGGCATCTGAAGCCTGGGCCTGCTCGCATTTCCTGTCACTGGCCCGGTTCAGATGTCGGCGCGATGTGCTTACCTGATCCAGCGGCGCAGTTAGTGCGATGTGCCGGCTGGGATCAGGTGAGCACTGTGCAGCCAATCAGGGGAGGGGAAACTCATTCATAAGTTTGAGAGTAAGAACTGTCAAACTCATGAAAAGTATGGGCTGCCAAAACACTACTTAAACTTTAAATAAAAATTTAAAAAACCTCCCACTGATTATATTAATTATAAATAAGTTTAAAAAAATATTTTAAACAATTAATTAAATTTTTGAAAAAAATAATTTTTTTAAAAATAGGGTCTAAAACTAAACTTACCTTACCGTAAATTCTTTAAAAATAATAAACCTGTGGGAAAAAAAATTCTAAATTGTACTAAAAGACCACTTACCTGTAAAACTAAGTACTTACGTCTGGTTTTTCCACGCGTAAAAACCGGAGGCCTTTACACTCGGGCAACTCTGGGGGAAAAAAAAAGGAATTTCACTGCACGCGCTGCCTGTGCAGTCGCATGCGTTCTGCCTCTTAACCCCTTGGGTCAGAGGACAGGAAATGCCGGTTTTCAGCGCATGCGCTGTGCATGCTGAAAACCGGCAATTCCTCCGGGCACACGCGCGAGTACCCCGTCCGTACTCACGCGCTGTGACAGGAATTACTGGGCCATTAGTGAAAAAAGTACAAATGAAAAATCTTACATTTATTTAGCATCTTTCATACACTCAGAAAATCTCAAAGGGCTTCACAGTCAATGACGTATAATCGCGTTGTTTCATAGGCAAGTGTCACACTCAATTTGTACACAGCAAGGTTCCACCGACAGCAGTGAGATTAAGGACTAACTTATCTGTTTTGGTGATGTTAGTTGAGGGATAAATGTTAGCAAGGAATTGGAAAGAACTTCCCTGCTCGTCAAATAGTATGATGGAATCCTTTACATCGATTTGAATAGCGTAGATACAGAAACTATTTCCTCTGGTGGGTGAATCCAGAAGAAGAGGGAATAATATTAAAAATTAGAGCTAGGCCAGTTAGAAGTGAAATCAGGAATTACGTTTTCCACACACAGGGTGGTGGAAATCTGGAACTCGAGCCACAAAAGGCTGCGGATACTGGGTCAATTGAAATTTTCAACACTGGCATTGATAGATTTTTGTTAGGTAAGGGTATCAAAAGATATGGAACGAAAGCAGGTAAATGGAGTTAAGTTACAGATCAGCCATGATCTAACTGAATGGCAGAGCAGGCTCGAGGGGCTGAATGGCCTACTCCTGTTGCTATGGTTGCTGTGAAATATAGTTGAGCTGAAATGCTTAAAAGCTCACAGTAATTTACTGTGAGATGTTCCAATTCAACTTTTCCATTTTCATTGTTTTTTTCCTGCCCAGGAAGTGCATTTAAGATGTTGTTTTATATTGAAAATTTACTGTCCCTTAAGTAATGTGAAAAGTGTTACAGAATATTTTTAATTTTGCCTGTGTCCAATTATTGATTGTTACATGCTTTCTTGCATTTGTCTAAGATTTTCCCCCTACTTATTTTTTTTTCTCTTCTCCGGAAATAATAAAAAATCATAACACTGTGAAAGGCGAAATGAATGCAGCGTACAGATTGTTGATATCTTAAGGTGATAAATATTTTAGGTGCAGGAAAAAGTGGAGCAGATTGACTAAGGCCTTCCAACCATAGTCGGGACAAGGTAAGGACCACCCAATCAAAATGAGGTGACCTAAGGCACTCCTCCAACCAGTCAGCCCGCACCACTCTGGTCTTGGAATAGTGCAAAATTGACATTTTGCTTTTGATCCCTGCTTGACTGTTTAGAATTTTTTTTTAAAAGAACACCTGAAGCTATGAATCAAATGTCAGGTGCAGCAGCCTAGTGGAACCATATCAATATTTCATGATGTATGGTTAGGCGGAGAAAGAGCGACCCTTCCAAATATGACACCCAGTATGCTTTGCACTCGCCCAACCGTAGCATGCTCATTCCTGCAGTAAATGAATGTAAGAATCATGTACATACTGCGAGAGTTTGATGACATTGCGCTCAGCAGCATTACTAACTCTAGTTATAAAACCAGCAGCATTGATTGAATGAATTTTTTTTTTTTTTGCATTTTTCTGTTTGCCGTTAAAGCATAGTCCAGTCACCTCGAGGTTGGGGCCTATGTCTTGCTGAGAATATAATGGATGTCCCCTTTCATTTCAGTACTACTGTTCGAATCATCTTTGAATTATGTTTAGAAGAATATTACGACCAAAATGCTCTGGAAAAAGTGCTAGCAGGCACTCCCAGTTAATGCCCTCGTTAGGCCGATTGATACCAATTGGCTGATCACTACCGGATCATAATGGCATTTTGGGGTAATTTCAGCCTTGGCTGCAATCGGCGATCCGGGCGTAAATTGTGCCCTAAATTGCGCCCCTTTTAAGAAGTGTTTTTTTCCCCCTCAAGTTTCCACTCAAACTCATTTGCATATCGCAGAATGTAAAATCAGCCCTGAACCAGCGTTTTAGAATGTCATTTTTTTTTAAATAATTTGCTTTAACAAATATTCCTTGATATATTTAAGAGTGGTGACTTGGTACAGTTTTATTAATACAACTGAAAGTAGGTTTATCACAAAATATATAACGAGATTGAAAAAATCATGAGCAAGATCGACCTTCCCATTCACGAAGACGTGAAAAACCCACCACAAAAGCGTTTAAAATGGCGCCGGCCATTCTGGGAAACAGCAGCCAATATTCACGCAGCTGGTATCGACCAGCTGGACGGAATCGTGGGACGCACGCAACATAAAGACCCAACACTGCATCGCTGACCCAACAGCTGAGGTCCCTGGCTTCGACCTCCCTCGAAGACAGTGGGCAGCGCTGAACCCAATCCGCACAGGGCGTGGGCGATGCGGCCTCCTGCTCCACAAGTGGAAGGTGAGGGACGACCCAAAGTGCGGCTGTGGCCATGAGCCCCAGAACACATCACATCAACCTGCCCACTAGGATCTGTTGCGGGAAGCACCTCATTTCTCCACTCGGCATGTCAAGAGGCCATCGAATGGATAGCCCATCTAGACATCCCGTTATAAGCATTTCCCGTCAAAGGAAAGTAGTAGTAGTACAAAAGATAAGCATCTTCTAGTCCACCACATGTGAGTAACCCGATTTTAAATAACTGCAAAATTAAAAAAACTATACAGAACCATTTGCAAGTTATGGAAGAACATAAGAAATAGGAGCAGGAGTCGGCCATTCGGCCCCTCGAGCCTGCTCCGCCATTCAATAAGATCATGGCTGATCTAATCTTGGCCTCAGCTCCACTTTCCTGCCCACTCCCCATATTGATGTACAGCAGTCAGTTTTTTGATAAATTAAATATATATATATATATTTAAAAGCTTTTAAAACGTGCCTATTAGTGTCCTTGCACCTTAAAAAAAAGCTTAATTTTTAGTCTTCTCACAGGCCTGCAAATGAGTGCAATTAGCGGAAACTCGCAATGGTAATGAATTCAGTCTGGGGGCATAGACAGTTTTGTGGGCGGGGACGGCTTGTAACTCGATGTTTTTTTAAACAAGCGCAAAAGAAACTCAATTTGCGCTGGCAAAAAAAACCAGTACAACCGAGCGGCAACTCCGGGCCAAAGTGTCGAACTAATCAGCTCATTTTGCTTCAATGAAACACTCACTGTTTCTCTTGTATTTGAGTATGAAATTCCATGTCAGACATCTGGGACAACGGCCCCGATATTAACGGGGAGGCGGTAAAGGAGCGGGAGCATCTGTTGGCGGCTGTGAAACCCGGAAACTCCGGGAGCGCAGGACCCGATTAGAAATAACAACAGAAAATGCTGGAAATACTCAGCAGGCCAGGCAGCATCCGTGGAGAGAGAACCAGAGTTAACGTTTCAGGTCTGGGACCCTTCATCAGAACTGGAAAAAGGTGGAAATGTAACAGATATTAAGCAGGTGCAGAGACGGGTGGGGGAAGGGGGTTTAGGAGGGGAGGAAGGAATTAAGCTTTTTCCAGTTCTGATGAATGGTGATCGACCTGAAACGTTAACTCTGTTTCTCTCTCCACAGATGCTGCCTGGCCTGCTGAGTATTTCCAGCATTTTCTGTTGTTATTTCAGATTTCCAGCATCCGCAGTATTTTGCTATTCCACCCGATTAGAAATGTTTTACTCCGTTTCCTGCCCAGCTGCCGACCAGATTGACTGGCAGGCTGTCTGTCGGGTGGGAAAGCCCGCAGCACAAGACAGCAGCCGCTTGGGGCGGTCCCTGGCAATCAAGTAGATCAGGGGTCAGTGCGGGATGGGCTCGGACTGCGAGGTGGAAAGAGATCACGGGGGGGGGGGGGAGCTCAGATCACGGGGGATCTCAGATCACGGGGGAGAGAGATCATGGGGGGGAGCTCAGATCACAGGGGGGATCTCAGATCACGGGGGGGAGCTCAGATCACGGGGGGGGGGAGCTCAGATCACGGGGGGGGGAGCTCAGATCACGGGGGGGCATCTCAGATCACGGGGGGGGATCTCAGATCACGGTGGGGATCTCAGATCACGGGGGGAGCTCAGATCACGGGGGGAGCTAAGATCATGGGGAGAGAGAGAGATCACGGGGGGCTCAGATCACGGGGGGAGAGAGATCACGGCGGGGGCTCAGATCACGGGGGGGAGCTCAGATCACGGGGGGAGAGAGATCACGGGGGGGAGCTCAGATCACGGGGGGGAGCTCAGATCACGGGGGGAGAGAGATCACGGGGGAGCTCAGATCACGGGGGGGAAGCTCAGATCACGGGGGGGATCTCAGATCACGGGGGGAGCTCAGATCACGGGGGGAGCTCAGATCACGGGGGGGATCTCAGATCACGGGGGGATCTCAGATCACGGGGGGGATCTCATCACGGGGGGGATCTCATCACGGGGGGGAGCTCAGATCACGGGAGGAGCTCAGATCACGGTGGGAGCTCAGATCACGGGGGGAGCTCAGATCACGGGGGGGATCTCAGATCACGGGGGAGCTCAGATCACGGGGGGAGCTCAGATCACGGGGGATCTCAGATCACGGGGGGATCTCAGATCACGGTGGGGATCTCAGATCACGGGGGGAGCTCAGATCACGGGGGGAGCTAAGATCATGGGGAGAGAGAGAGAGATCACGGGGGGGCTCAGATCACGGGGGGAGAGAGATCACGGCGGGGGCTCAGATCACGGGGGGGAGCTCAGATCACGGGGGGAGAGAGATCACGGGGGGGAGCTCAGATCACGGGGGGAGAGAGATCACGGGGGAGCTCAGATCACGGGGGGGAAGCTCAGATCACGGGGGGGATCTCAGATCACGGGGGGATCTCAGATCACGGGGGGAGCTCAGATCACGGGGGGGATCTCAGATCACGGGGGGGATCTCAGATCACGGTGGGGATCTCATCACGGGGGGGATCTCATCACGGGGGGGAGCTCAGATCACGGGAGGAGCTCAGATCACGGTGGGAGCTCAGATCACGGGGGGAGCTCAGATCACGGGGGGGATCTCAGATCACGGGGGGAGCTCAGATCACGGGGGGATCTCAGATCACGGGGGGAGCTCAGATCACGGGGGGATCTCAGATCACGGTGGGGATCTCAGATCACGGGGGGAGCTCAGATCACGGGGGGAGCTCAGATCATGGGGAGAGAGAGAGATCACGGGGGGGCTCAGATCACGGGGGGAGAGAGATCATGGCGGGGGCTCAGATCACGGGGGGGGAGCTCAGATCACGGGGGGAGAGAGATCACGGGGGGGAGCTCAGATCACGGGGGGGAGCTCAGATCACGGGGGGAGAGAGATCACGGGGGGGAGCTCAGATCACGGGGGGGGGAAGCTCAGATCACGGGGGGATCTCAGATCACGGGGGGATCTCAGATCACGGGGGGATCTCAGATCACGGGGGGGATCTCAGATCACGGGGGGGATCTCAGATCACGGGGGGGATCTCAGACCACGGGGGGAGCTCAGATCACAGGGGGAGCTCAGATCACGGGGAGAGAGAGATCACGGGGGGGAAGCTCAGATCACGGGGGGGGGAGCTCAGATCACGGGGGGAGAGAGATCACGGGGGGAGCTCAGATCACGGGGGGGAGCTCAGAGCACGGGGGGAGCTCAGATCACGAGGGGGGAGCTCAGATCACGAGGGGGGAGCTCAGACCACGGGGGGGGCTCAGATCACGGGGGGGATCTCAGATCACGGGGGGAGCTCAGATCACGGGGGGATCTCAGATCACGGGGGGATCTCATCACGGGGGGGATCTCAGATCACGGGGGGATCTCAGATCACGAGGGGGAGCTCAGATCACGGGGGGAGCTCAGATCACGGGGAGAGAGAGAGATCACGGGGAGGGGCTCAGATCACGGTGGGGGGAGCTCAGATCACGGGGGAGAGAGATCACGGGGGGGAGCTCAGATCACGGGGGGGAGCTCAGATCACGAGGGGGGAGCTCAGATCATGGGGGGGCTCAGATCACGGGGGAAGCTCAGATCACTGGGGAGCTCAGATCACGGGGGAAGCTCAGATCACGGGGGGAGCTCAGATCACGGGGGGGAGCTCAGATCACGGGGGGAGAGAGATCACGGGGGGAGAGAGATCACAGGGGGAGAGAGATCACGGGGGGGAGAGCTCAGATCACGGGGGGGAGAGAGATCACGGGGGAGAGCTCAGATCACAGGGGGGAGAGAGATCACGGGGGGAGCTCAGTTCATGGGGGGAGAGAGATAACGGGGGGAGAGATCACGGGGGGGAGAGAGATCACGGGGGGGAGAGAGATCACGGGGGGGAGAGATCACGGGGTGGAGAGAGATCACGGGGGAAAGAGATCACGGGGGGGAGAGAGATCACGGAGGGGGAGAGAGATCACGGAGGGGGAGAGAGATCACGGGGGGGAGAGAGAGATCACGGGGGGAAAAGATCACGGGGTGGAGAGAGATCACGGGGGAGAGAGATCACGGGGGAAAGAGATCACGGGGGAGAGAGATCACGGGGGGAGAGAGATCACGAGGGGAGAGATCACGGGGGAGAGAGATCACGGGGGAGAGAGATCACGGGGTGGAGAGAGATCACGGGGGAAAGAGATCACGGGGGAGAGAGATCACGGGGGAAAGAGATCACGGGGGGAGAGAGATCACGGGGGGGAGAGATCACGGGGGAGAGAGATCACGGTGGAAAGAGATCACGGGGGGAGAGAGATCACGGGGAAAGAGATCACGGGGGAAAGAGATCACGGGGGGGAGAGAGATCACGGGGGGGAGAGAGATCACGGGGGGGAGAGAGATCACGGGGGGAGAGAGATCACGGGGGGGAGAGAGATCACGGGGGGGGAGAGAGATCACGGGGGGGGAGAGAGATCACGGGGGGGAGAGAGATCACGGGCAGGGCTCAGATCACAGCGGGGGGAGCTCAGATCACAGCGGGGAGCTCAGATCACGGGGGGGGAGAGAGATCA
This sequence comes from Somniosus microcephalus, assembly GCF_052327205.1. NCBI lineage: Eukaryota > Metazoa > Chordata > Chondrichthyes > Squaliformes > Somniosidae > Somniosus > Somniosus microcephalus. The sequence continues at coordinate 45,270,637 of NC_140991.1, read as the reverse complement.
CGGGGGGGAGAGAGATCACGGGGGGGAGAGAGATCACGGGGGGGAGAGCGATCACGGCGGGGAGAGAGATCACGGGGGGGAGAGATCACGGGGTGGACGAGAGATCACGGGGGGAGAGAGATCACGGGGGGAGCTCAGATCACAGGGGGGGAGCTCAGATCACGAGGGGGGAGCTCAGATCACGGGGGGGAGCTCAGATCACGAGGGGGGAGCTCAGATCACGAGGGGGGAGCTCAGATCACGGGGGGGGCTCAGATCACGGGGTATCTTAGATCACGGGGGAGCTCAGATCACGGGGGGAGCTCAGATCACGGGGGGAGCTCAGATCACGGGGGGGAGCTCAGATCACGGGGGGTTGCTCAGATCACGGGGGGAGCTCAGATCACGGGGGAGCTCAGATCACGGGGGGAGAGAGATCACGGGGGGTATCTCAGATCACGGGGGGGATCTCAGATCACGGGGGAATCTCAGATCACGGGGGGATCTCAGGTCACGGGGGGAGCTCAGATCACGGGGGGGATCTCAGATCACGGGGCGGATCTCAGATCACGGGGGGATCTCAGATCACAGGGGGAGCTCAGATCACGGGGGGAGCTCAGATCACAGGGGAGAGAGATCACGGGGGGGAGCTCAGATCACGGGGGGGGAGCTCAGATCACGGGGGGGATCTCAGATCACGGGGGGGATCTCAGCTCACGGGGGGATCTCAGATCACGGGGGGAGCTCAGATCACGGGGGGAGCTCAGATCACGGGGGAGAGAGATCACGGGGGGAGCTCAGATCACGGGGGGGCAGCTCAGATCACGGGGGGGAGCTCAGATCACGAGGGGGGAGCTCAGATCACGAGGGGGGAGCTTAGATCACGAGGGGGGAGCTCAGATCACGGGGGGGCTCAGATCAAGGGTGGAGCTCAGATCACGGGGGGACTCAGATCACGGGGGGAGCTCAGATCACTGGGGAGCTCAGATCACGGGGGGGAGCTCAGATCACGGGGGAGCTCAGATCACGTGGGGAGCTCAGATCACGGGGGGGAGCTCAGATCACGGGGGGAGCTCAGATCACGGGGGGGGAGCTCAGATCACGGGGGGGGCTCAGATCACCGGGTGAGCTCAGATCACGGGGGGAGAGAGATCACAGGGGGAGAGCTCAGATCACGGGGGGGAGAGAGATCACGGGGGGAGAGCTCAGATCACGGGGGGGAGAGAGATCACGGGGGGAGCTCAGTTCACGGGGGGAGAGAGATCACGGGGGGGGAGAGATCACGGGGCGGAGAGAAATCACGGGGGGCAGAGAGATCACGGGGGGGAGAGAGATCACGGGGGGGAGAGATCACGGAGAGGCAGAGAGATCACGGAGGGGGAGAGAGATCACGGAGGGGGAGAGAGATCACGGGGGGGAGAGAGATCACGGGGGGAGAGAGATCACGGAGGGGGAGAGAGATCACGGGGGGGAGAGAGATCACGGGGGGGAGAGAGATCACGGGGGGGAGAGAGATCACGGGGGGGAGAGAGATCACGGGGGGGAGAGAGATCACGGGGGGGAGAGAGATCACGGGGGGAGAGAGATCACGGGGGGGGAGAGATCACGGGGGACAGAGATCACGGGGGGAAAGAGATCACGGGGGGAGAGAGATCACGGGGGGAGAGAGATCACGGGGGATAGAGGTCACTGGTGGAGAGAGGTCACGGGGGAGAGAGGTCACGGGGGAGAGAGATCACGGGGGAGAGAGATCACGGGGGGAGAGAGATCACGGGGGAAAGAGTTCACGGGGGGAGAGAGATCACGGGGGGAGAGAGATCACGGGGGAGAGAGATCACGGGGGAGAGAGATCACGGGGGGAAAAGATCCCGGGGTGGAGAGAGATCACGGGGGGAAAGAGATCACGGGGGGAGAGAGATCACGGGGGAAAGTGATCACGGGGGGAGAGAGATCACAGGGGGGAGAGAGATCACGGGGGAGAGAGGGAGAGAGATCACGGGGGGGAGAGAGATCACGGGGGGGAGAGAGATCACGGGGTGGAGAGAGATCACGGGGGGGAGAGAGATCACGGGGGGGAGCTCAGATCACGGGGGGAGAGAGATCACGGGGGGGAGCTCAGATCACGGGGGGAGAGAGATCACGGGGGGGGAGCTCAGATCACGGGGGGAGCTCAGATCACGGGGGGAGAGAGATCACAGGGGGGAGCTCAGATCACGGGGGGGAAGCTCAGATCACGGGGGGGATCTCAGATCACTGGGGAGCTCAGATCACGGGGGGAGCTCAGATCACGGGGGAGCTCAGATCACGTGGGGAGCTCAGATCACGGGGGGAGCTCAGATCACGGGGGGAGCTCAGATCACGGGGGGGAGCTCAGATCACGGGGGGGGCTCAGATCACCGGGTGAGCTCAGATCACGGGGGGAGAGAGATCACAGGGGGAGAGCTCAGATCACGGGGGGGAGAGAGATCACGGGGGGAGAGCTCAGATCACGGGGGGGAGAGAGATCACGGGGGGAGCTCAGTTCACGGGGGGAGAGAGATCACGGGGGGGGAGAGATCACGGGGGGGGAGAGAAATCACGGGGGGCAGAGAGATCACGGGGGGAGAGAGATCACGGGGGGGAGAGATCACGGAGAGGCAGAGAGATCACGGAGGGGGAGAGAGATCACGGAGGGGGAGAGAGATCACGGGGGGGAGAGAGATCACGGGGGGAGAGAGATCACGGAGGGGGAGAGAGATCACGGGGGGAGAGAGATCACGGGGGGGAGAGAGATCACGGGGGGGAGAGAGATCACGGGGGGGAGAGAGATCACGGGGGGGAGAGAGATCACGGGGGGAGAGAGATCACGGGGGGGAGAGATCACGGGGGACAGAGATCACGGGGGAAAGAGATCACGGGGGGAGAGAGATCACGGGGGGAGAGAGATCACGGGGGATAGAGGTCACTGGTGGAGAGAGGTCACGGGGGAGAGAGGTCACGGGGGAGAGAGATCACGGGGGAGAGAGATCACGGGGGGAGAGAGATCACGGGGGAAAGAGTTCACGGGGGGAGAGAGATCACGGGGGGAGAGAGATCACGGGGGAGAGAGATCACGGGGGGAGAGAGATCACGGGGGAGAGAGATCACGGGGGGAAAAGATCCCGGGGTGGAGAGAGATCACGGGGGAAAGAGATCACGGGGGGAGAGAGATCACGGGGAAAGTGATCACGGGGGGAGAGAGATCACAGGGGGGAGAGAGATCACGGGGGAGAGAGGGAGAGAGATCACGGGGGGGAGAGAGATCACGGGGGGGAGAGAGATCACGGGGGGGAGAGAGATCACGGGGTGGAGAGAGATCACGGGGGGGAGAGAGATCACGGGGGGGAGCTCAGATCACGGGGGGAGAGAGATCACGGGGGGGAGCTCAGATCACGGGGGGAGAGAGATCACGGGGGGGGAGCTCAGATCACGGGGGGAAGCTCAGATCACGGGGGGGATCTCAGATCACGGGGGGGATCTCAGATCACGGGGGGAGCTCAGATCACGGGGGGGATCTCAGATCACGGGGGGGATCTCATCACGGGGGGGATCGCATCACGGGGGGGAGCTCAGATCACGGGAGGAGCTCAGATCACGGTGGGAGCTCAGATCACGGGGGGAGCTCAGATCACGGGGGGGATCTCAGATCACGGGGGGAGCTCAGATCACGGGGGGGATCTCAGATCACGGGGGGAGCTCAGATCACGGGTGGAGCTCAGATCACGGGGGGAGCTCAGATCATGGGGAGAGAGAGAGATCACGGGGGGGGCTCAGATCACGGGGGGAGAGAGATCACGGCGGGGGCTCAGATCACGGGGGGGGGAGCTCAGATCACGGGGGGAGAGAGATCACGGGGGGGAGCTCAGATCACGGGGGGGAGCTCAGATCACGGGGGGAGAGAGATCACGGGGGGGAGCTCAGATCACGGGGGGGAAGCTCAGATCACGGGGGGGATCTCAGATCACGGGGGGGATCTCAGATCACGGGGGGATCTCAGATCACGGGGGGGATCTCAGATCACGGGGGGAGCTCAGATCACGGGGGGAGCTCAGATCACGGGGAGAGAGAGATCACGGGGGGGTGCTCAGATCACGGGGGGGAGCTCAGATCACGGGGGGAGCTCAGATCACGGGGGGAGAGAGATCACGGGGGGAGCTCAGATCACGGGGGGGAGCTCAGAGCACTGGGGGAGCTCAGATCACGAGGGGGGAGCTCAGATCACGAGGGGGGAGCTCAGACCACGGGGGGGGCTCAGATCACGAGGGGGGATCTCAGATCACGGGGGGATCTCAGATCACGGGGGGGATCTCAGATCACGGGGGAGCTCAGATCACGGGGGGATCTCAGATCACGGGGGGGATCTCATCACGGGGGGGATCTCAGATCACGGGGGGATCTCAGATCACGAGGGGGAGCTCAGATCACGGGGGGGAGCTCAGATCACGGGGAGAGAGAGAGATCACGGGGAGGGGCTCAGATCACGGTGGGGGGAGCTCAGATCACGGGGGAGAGAGATCACGGGGGGGAGCTCAGATCACGGGGGGGAGCTCAGATCACGAGGGGGGAGCTCAGATCACGGGGGGGCTCAGATCACGGGGGGAGCTCAGATCACTGGGGAGCTCAGATCACGGGGGAAGCTCAGATCACGGGGGGAGCTCCGATCACGGGGGGAGCTCAGATCACGGGGGGGAGCTCAGATCACGGGGGAGAGAGATCACGGGGGGAGAGAGATCACGGGGGGAGAGAGATCACAGGGGGAGAGAGATCACGGGGGGGGAGAGAGATCACGGGGGAGAGCTCAGATCACAGGGGGGAGAGAGATCACGGGGGGAGCTCAGTTCATGGGGGGAGAGAGATAACGGGGGGGAGAGAGATCACGGGGGGGAGAGAGATCACGGGGGGGAGAGAGATCACGGGGGAAAGAGATCACGGGGGGAAGAGAGATCACGGAGGGGGAGAGAGATCACGGAGGGGGAGAGAGATCACGGGGGGGAGAGAGAGATCACGGGGGGAAAAGATCACGGGGTGGAGAGAGATCACGGGGGAGAGAGATCACGGGGGAAAGAGATCACGGGGGAAAGAGATCACGGGGGAGAGAGATCACGGGGGGAGAGAGATCACGAGGGGAGAGATCACGGGGGGAGAGAGATCACGGGGGAGAGAGATCACGGGGTGGAGAGAGATCACGGGGGAAAGAGATCACGGGGGAGAGAGATCACGGGGGAAAGAGATCACGGGGGAAAGAGATCACGGGGGGAGAGAGATCACGGGGGGGAGAGATCACGGGGGAGAGAGATCACGGTGGAAAGAGATCACGGGGGGAGAGAGATCACGGGGGAAAGAGATCACGGGGGAAAGAGATCACAGGGGGGAGAGAGATCACGGGGGGGAGAGAGATCACGGGGGGGAGAGAGATCACGGGGGGAGAGAGATCACGGGGGGGGAGAGAGATCACGGGGGGGAGAGAGATCACGGGCGGGGCTCAGATCACAGCGGGGGGAGCTCAGATCACGGCGGGGAGCTCAGATCACGGGGGGGAGAGAGATCACGGGGGGGAGAGAGATCACGGGGGGGAGAGCGATCACGGCAGGGAGAGAGATCACGGGGGGAGAGATCACGGGGTGGACGAGAGATCACGGGGGGAGAGAGATCACGGGGGGAGCTCAGATCACAGGGGGGGAGCTCAGATCACGAGGGGGGAGCTCAGATCACGGGGGAGAGCTCAGATCACAAGGGGGGAGCTCAGATCACGAGGGGGGAGCTCAGATCACGGGGGGGGCTCAGATCACGGGGTAGCTCAGATCACGGGGGGAGCTCAGATCACGGGGGGGAGCTCAGATCACGGGGGGGAGCTCAGATCACGGGGGGGTGCTCAGATCATGGGGGGAGCTCAGATCACGGGGGAGCTCAGATCACGGGGGGGATCTCAGATCACAGGGGGGAATCTCAGATCACGGGGGGATCTCAGATCACGGGGGGATCTCAGATCACGGGGGGAGCTCAGATCACGGGGGGGATCTCAGATCACGGGGGGGATCTCAGATCACGGGGGGATCTCAGATCACGGGGGGAGCTCAGATCACAGGGGAGAGAGATCACGGGGGGGAGCTCAGATCACGGGGGGGAGCTCAGATCACGGGGGGGATCTCAGATCACGGGGGGGATCTCATCACGGGGGGGAGCTCAGATCACGGGGGGAGCTCAGATCACGGGGGAGAGAGATCACGG